>NC_056741.1:1759383504-1759476004 GCF_019279795.1 Protopterus annectens | reverse complement strand
GCATTTCGGACTTTTGGGTTTGATATTACATCATTCGAACTTATACAAGTTTGACGATGTGATATAGACCTGATTTTTTTTGTTCCTTCTATCTACGAGGACTGTTGTAAGTTAAATTGACATACTTACAAATCAAGTAGGTCAGTGGATCATAAGCCATCACCTCTGACAGTCACTCCTAAACAGCTGTCAAAATGGGGGTAGTAATTTACAGTGATCTTTTCACACCATATTAGTTACCACTGGAAGAGTTTATCACTAAAATTTCTACATCTGAGTAAAAAGTAAGAGTTATTAACCAATGTTAATTTTTTAGTACCCCACACATTTCAAAGATAGGAATTGTAATCAGAGATTTTCAGTAGACAGGTTCTCATGAAAGGAAAACCATTACCATGAACAAACCCTTTGAAAGCATCCACTAAAGAAAGTGAGGCAATTCAGAAAGATTCATATCCATGTGGGTATCACTGGGGAACAGCATGTTCTTCCATAAACTGCTATTTAAGGTGAGTTGTATTATAGCTCTCTCATAAAACTTCATGTAATTGTGGAACGCAATTTATGTGCAAAATAATGCTTTTCTTAAACTGTACTGCACTAATGCAGACAGGATTGACTGAATTATTTTTTGCAAGAGCATTCAGAGCTGAAAAGTAGATAACATTGAATGCATCTTCTTTAATGAAGACTTCTGGGTATTCATTTTACTATTCTTTCTGCAGAAAAGTGCTACAAGGAAATTGAATCCATTGCTAATGGTAAGGAATTTGTATCTTATGATGATAGACTAAGGATGCCCTATACACAGGCTGTTATTCATGAAACCCTGCGTTTTGGAAATGTAGTTCCTCTCGCTGTTCCTCATAGTACAACAAAAGCAGTGCTGTTTAAAGGATATACCATTCCTCAGGTAAGATGACACCCAACTTCAGACATAATATTAATTTTAACACAAGTATACTTTCTTTTGATACACTGAGTGGATACTGTATCACTTGTGGGCATTGAAACTAAACATTTACACAAGCTTTGCATTCATGATCTACAATGTTAATTGCACTTATCATAATTATCAATTCACTGTAGTGTAATTTTTCATGCAGAAGAAATAAAGAAGGAAAGTAGCATGATAATGAACCAAGAGCATCCTGGGAGACTGTGTAGAAAGCTAACTTCCCAGGAACCATCTGTTTGTTCAGATAGTATTTTCTTTGAAATCTGGTAGCATCTTATTTAGTGCTGAATTATTTGAGCCCCAAGGTAAAGCTAATTCCTCATTCAGAGACTAAGAAATTATTCGCTCCTAAAAGGGAAGAGATTAAATTTAAATTATACATGTAGAACAAGCTGAAACAAAAAGTTGGAAAACACTGACCGCACCTCTTAAATCACACTACTGTAATTGTTGAATGGCATCCTCTTACTAGAGTTATGTATTCCATGTTGTAGCTACATCCTTCTAGTCACCACAAAACAATCAAAATTAATACTATTATACTTATTATTATTATTATAATACTATTGTCTAATGAGGCCTGTTTTGTCTCACTATCAAATTAATTCTAAAAGAGGTTTTATTCAGACTAACCCTGAGTTCCATTTACTGTTGTTGTTCAGACGCTCACTAACTTCTCAAATGTCTGTTGTAACTGAATATGTTGTCTGCTCTTTCTGTAATAGTGTTCCATTTGTTTACATATGATTCAGATGAAAAGAAGTAATGTCCCATTCCACAATTCCAGTGAAAAACAAATGTTATATTACATGGTAATTGCAATTTAAAAACATGAGTACTGACTGGACAGTCAATCATCATGCCCATTGTTAATCAAGCATATCCGAATAGAAAGAAGTCAGACCACAGAAGTATTGTTGAATGGTCAGACTTTCTATTGGGATATTCGAAGTAAAACCATCTGCAGATATTTTATGAGGGACATAGCAAAATATGATGAAAAATTATAATGTTCTGCAAATGTCTGGGCAGTTGAAAGGTATATTTAGTGGTACTAAAATCAATTATACTACTGTAGAGACTTTATCAGAAGTCCCCTCATTTTCTTCATATTCTTGCCGTATCCCTTGTAAAATTTTACAATTTTCTGGTAAATTACTACTAGCCCCACTACTTCTTACACATTGTGAAGAAGTAATCACTCTACTTTCTATAATTTCTGACTGTTTGGGTGTTCTGGACTGCACCTCAATATGCAGAAACAGCAATTTTGTATTGAAACACAGCTCTTTTTCCCTTCTCTTTTTTGTGATATGGAGCACATAAGCAATGACATGTAGAGATGTTAATGGTCTTAAGTTTTATTGCTCGCAGGACTTTTAACCAGCTACTTTAGGAACAGTTATAGCGTATAAAGTCAGTTCATAACAAAATGTAGTTTAAAACGTGTAATTGGTGATATGGAGCTAAATGGATATGTATAAAATATAAACTCTTCTATCACAGAAGTTCCACTGGACGTAAACAGGGCTGACATTGTGCACCAAGCATAAGCTTGGCACTTTAATGTAAAAGTGAAAATGTGAAGAATTTTTTTTTTTTTTTAGTAGAATGATAAAAAACAAACAAGCACATAATCTCCATCTTCTGACTTGTACATGAATGGTTTCCTATTCTCTAGTCAAAGAGACAGAGAGAGAGAAAGGCAAACTGCTACAGAAATTCTTTCTTCTCTAGCACCTTCCTTACACTACAATGATGTACTGAGCAAGTGTGGGGATGTGCATGTGCTCAGTACATCAGTTGTTGTCTTTCGGCTTTTCCCGGTTAGGGGTCGCCACAGCGGAACTCCAGTCCGCTAATGATTGGCAGTAGCTTTTTACGAACGCCGAGGTGCCAGCTCAACATTCAACCTTCAACGAAGGCACGCCCATTTATGCATGTCTTTCGAATGCCCACGCAACCGCGGGGAGGACATGCAGACTCCACACAGAAGGCACTCCCTGCACTCAAGCCGAGAATCGAACATCAGTAAACAGTGAAAATGCAGAAGAATACTAAAGTGTTGTTATACCATGACATATTTAAGAAATATGATTAATTTAGTTCTTAAATAATGTCATTGTAGAACAGCAAAAACCCATGACTGGATGTGGGTATTACAGGATTCAACCAAGATTGCCTTTGTTTGAGCACTGGAGAGAACAAATCACACCAGCTGTGGGTAAATCCTGTGATACCCACATCCAGTTGTTGGTTATTACTAAAAAATAAACTGGCAAAAGTAGGACTAAATATGATGCCATGGGTAAACACCCAACAATGTCTAGTTTACATAAAAAATACAGAGAGTTAAGTCATAAAACCACAATGAATATATAATTTTATGAGTTGCAGTTGTGCAAAACATATTAACTGCATTTTCCTTTGCCAATGCACAGAACAATTGTTATTCCAAAGGAAAAAAGTGACTGTTCATGAAATCAGCAAGATAAGCCCATCTATAATTGTGGGTGGTAAGATCGGTTGAAAGAAATTAATTACACACAGAAGTAAACACCTTAAAATGAGAAAAGGTTTCTTCCTTTCTTGAATGTAGTAGTGATCAGATGCATGTTTGCCAATTACCTATTTGCCAATCGGATTATGCTTGTTTGCAGATTTGGATGGAGGAATTATTAACAAGATGGCAAAGTCTGTGAATAAGGAGAAAAAAGTCATGATTCAGAAATCATTATTCCAAGACTGATTATTATTTCAAGACTGATGCTCTGAGCTAGGTCACCTTCTTGTAAGTTGCAAATCAGCAGCAACAAGCATTTATTAATGCTGAATAGATAATGGAAAAAACTTACAACACTATCCTATGGGACATTTCAACCGTCCAGATTTTTGGCTCATATGTTTGGTCCATTCCTCATCTAATGTGTAGTTTTTTTGACAAATCACTGGGGATTGAAGTAATTAAATAATGACAATTTGGTCCTTTGTCCCACATCGTTTATGGCTCTGTCCAAATTTCTTGTGCCAAGAGGTTGAGAGGTATGCTATTGGATAGTGAATGTTCTCCGACAAGGTATTAACATACTGATATTGCTTGGTCAAAAAGATGTCCTTTGCTTCATGACAGCATATTTAACTGCTAGAAAGCATGGTCTAAGAAAAGAGAACGTGGATGCCATTTTGTAAACTCACTAAACGCATTTTTGTTGTTAACTGAGCACAGAATTAAAAAGGAAAAATAAAAAGCCATAAAAGTAAAAGCAGAAGTAGATGCAAGAACTTGCTGTTTTACTTCCCCTTGTTAAACATGACATAAAATGCTGCATTTAGTGAGCATGGAAAAAATAAAGAAAATTTAATGCAGTTGCATGCGCACGTGTGTGTGTGTGTGTGTGTGTGTGTGTGTGTGTGTGTGTGTGTGTGTGTGTGTGTGTGTGTGTGTATATGTGTGTTTGCCCATGAGTGAGAGAGAGAGTGCATACCTCTCAACAGTAATCGAGGGACAAAAACCTAAACTGAGGGACAATTTTGGTGTGGATTCAATAAAGCCTACATGACATGCTAAGACCATGTTTGCATCTGTATGTAGATGACAGTAGCACACTGATTTGTAATTAGTAAATAGCTCTACATGGCTTCTAAAGCTGTACAAACCTGGTAAACATCATGGCATGCTAATTATAGTATAAGCATCTGAACAGCATGCTAATCAACCAATCCAAAATAGAGGAGCTATTCAACAAGCTGTAAAGCAACCCTGTACACTCAGTGCAGGTTTTGGCTTCGAATTCCAAAACCTATTGGAATACAGCCACAGAAACTACTCTACATTGAAGCAATGTTAGGGGCTGCTGCTGCATTACTGTATGTGTATATGTATATGCAAAAAGCCCAAGTCTCTGCTGCTGCTGGTGTTGCTGCTACTAATAGACCTTAGCCAAGACGTAGAAGGTGAGTTAGGCCCCCATTTATCTTTTCGTGGTCTGCATGAGGTGTAAATAGTAGAGTGCTACACAGTAGATAGAGCCACACCACAGAAACTCTGCAACCTCTGTTATCCTCAACTGAAAGCAAGGACAAATCAAGGGGGACAAATCCCTGTAGAAACTGAGGTATATGTAGCACTTAGAATATTATCTACTGTAATCTTCCAGAGACCAACAGGGGATATGCTGAGGGTGTCACAGGCATCAAAATCCAGGATCCTACATCAATTCCTGAATGCTATGCTACAGCTTGCCAATGACTACATACATTTTCCCCATATACCTGATGACAGAGCTACGATTTTGCAGGATTTTTGCCCTTAACTCATTCCCTCCAGTACAGCTCTTTTGAGTGTGTGCCTTTAACTCCTAGTGGGCATGGCTTAAGCCTTTAAAAATGAAGTTATCACCTTACAGTTCTAGAAAATACTCATTGAGACAGGTCAAATATCAATACAGTTGTGTTTGCCATCAAATATGCTTCAAGACAAAATATCCTGGTGCCTTGTAAGTAACATGGTTTTGAAATTATTAATTTAAATATGAACAATCAATATTTGATGCCTAGAGGAGCAGTATGTGTTAACTGCAGAAGATGCCTGGAGGACACTGCTGATGTCATCAGCTAAAAAATGCTGTATGATACTATGAAAGCCAGACCTATGCCATGGCACTTGCATTAAGAACTGTTTTTTATAGATAGTTAGATTGAAGTTCTAATCTCACTGCAGTCAAAAAGTGTTTGTGTGTGTGTGTGTGTGTGTGTGTGTGTGTGTGTCTGTGTGTGACTGTGTGTGTGTGTGTGTGTGTGTGTGTGTGTGTGTGTGTGTGTGTGTGTGTGTGTGTGTGTGTGTGTGTGTGTGTGTGTGTGTTCAACAAATAGGCCTGGTGACACTTCCCTGAAGTCTTGGGTGCCACAGACTGCATGCACATTGAGATCAAAACAGCAACTTTGGAACAGGAAAGAGTATACCTAAACAGAAAGAACTTCCACTTTATTAACTGCCAGGTCATGTGTAATACTAAGGAAATTATCCTGAATGTGTGACTGTAAGTGTGTAATATACACAGCATATTGAGAAACAGGTGCATATGTCTCATTTCTGCAACATGCATTCCTGACAGCTTATTGCATATAGTTTGAGAAGCTATCTTTTAAAGTATATTTGCACCAAAGCAGAAAATCGAAAGTCCACACTTCGCACATCACTCTCATAGCAGGATATGTTACATCCATCATATAATGATGATGTTATCATCTATAAAGAGCACTATGGCAAGGAAGAAACATAATTCAGTGATTGCACAGACATTAACTACTGCACTCCTCAGATGTGAAAAAAAATAGTTGGGTTGGGGTTAACTTACCACAGCGGCCACATTGTGTGTATTTGTAAGTGTGAGGGTGTGCGTGCATAGTCAGAAGAGTATGAGTCTTAATTCTACTATCAACAATCAAGTGTAATGGAGAACAAAAGCTTTACAGTTGTACATGCTCACAATGCTATTTCATACAGTCCTCCCAACATCTTCTCCCAAACATACATTGCTGGTATCATCAGCTGTAAAGTGTTATCTGACACTATGAAAGCCAGACTTGTGCTGTGGCACTTGTATTAATTACTGTGACCTTTAGATAAATAGGGGTTCTAGTCTCACAGTGGTCAACTTGTGTGTATGTGTTTATATTCAGTTAGTTCACATTCTTTAGACCATTATAGAACAGCATGTGAGACACTCGTACTACCATCTTCTTTTCAACAGACACTGCTGATGTCATTAGCTAAAAAATGCTGTATGGTACTATGAATGCCAGACCTGTGCCATGGCACTTACATTAAGAACTGTTTTGTATAGATAGATTGAAATTCTAATCTCACTGCAGTCAAACAGTGTTTGTGTGTGTGTGTGTGTGTGTGTGTGTGTGTGTGTGTGTGTGTGTGTGTGTGTGTGTGTGTGTGTGTGTTCATTCAACAAATAGGCCTGGTGACAATTTTAGAATGCCATGTGAGTCCAAAGCTATGGCAGACACTACTCCAATCATCTTCTTGTTAACATATACTAATGATGTCATCCTCTTGAAAGTGCCCCATGACACTATTTGAGTTAAACTTGTGCTGTGGCACTAATGTTAAGCACTGTTTTTTCCAGCTATAATAACGAGATAGTTAGGTGTTCTAATAGGCTCTATATCACTTTGTTGAATCTCAATTAAGTGAATGCCTCTTCGCTGAACACCTATTCAATGAATGTCCTATTCATCTAATGGACTTTTCAGATAAAAGATTCCTAGGGCAAACCATAAAAACTGTAGTGCGATCGCAGAGTTGGTATATTTAGTTGGGATGGTGTGGGGGGTGCAGCTGCCCACATTGGGGGTGTGTGGGGTATAGCCCTCCCCACCTGCATAGGTGTTAAATTTTATAGTTTTGTTTATAGTCGCTAAGGCAGACTACTGTCAGTTTGCCCTAGGCAACTTTTCACTGAAAAGTCCATTCAATAAATAGTATGTTCTCTGAATAGGTGCTCAGTGAAGAGGCTTTTGCTTAACTGAGATTCGATTAAGTAATATAGGCCCATTCTAATATGATACCAGTTAACTTGAGTGTGTATTCATTTAAATAATATTTTTGAGACAATGTACACAGAGATGTGACTCTACATTTATGTCAGACACTCTTCCTGACATCTTCTTCTCAGCATACAATGGTGTTTGTGTGAGTTTGTGTGTGTGTGAGTGTGTGTGTGTGTGTGTGTGTGTGTGTGTGTGTGTGTGTGTGTGTGTGTGTGTGTGTGTGTGTGTGTTCATTCAACAAATAGGCCTGGTGACAATTTTAGAATGCCATGTGAGTCCAAAGCTATGGCAGACACTACTCCAAGCATCTTCTTGTTAACATATACTAATGATGTCATCCTCTTGAAAGTGCCCCATGACACTATTTGAGTTAAACTTGTGCTGTGGCACTAATGTTAAGCACTGTTTTTTCCAGCTATAATAACGAGATAGTTAGGGGTTCTAATAGGATCTATATCACTTTGTTGAATCTCAATTAAGTGAATGCCTCTTCGCTGAACACCTATTCAATGAATGTCCTATTCATCTAATGGACTTTTCAGATAAAAGATTTTTAGGGCAAACCATAAAAACTGTAGTGAGATCGCGGAGTTGGTATATTTATTTGGGATGGTGTGGGGGGTGCAGCTGCCCACATTGGGGGTGTGTGGGGTATAGCCCTCCCCACCTGCATAGGTGTTAAATTTTATAGTTTTGTTTATAGTCGCTAAGGCAGACTACTGTCAGTTTGCCCTAGGCAACTTTTCACTGAAAAGTCCATTCAATAAATAGTATGTTCTCTGAATAGGTGTTCACTGAAGAGACTTTTGCTTAACTGAGATTCGATGAAGTAATATAGGCCCATTCTAATATGATACCAGTTAACTTGAGTGTGTATTCATTTAAATAATATTTTTGAGACAATGTACACAGAGATGTGACTCTACATTTATGTCAGACACTCTTCCTGACATCTTCTTCTCAGCATACAATGGTGTTTGTGTGTGTGTGTGAGTGTGTGTGTGTCTGTGTGTGTGTGTATGTGTGTGTGTGTGTGTGTGTGTGTGTGTGTGTGTGTGTGTGTGTGTGTGTGTGTGTGTGTGTGTGTGTGTGTGTGTGTGTGTGTTTGTGTGTATGTGTATTAATTTAATAATCAATCTGGTGGCAATTTTACAACACCATGTGAGTCCATAGGGATGCCAGACACTCCTGTGATCATCTTTTTCTCAGCATACAATGATGCTATCATACTCTATAAAGTGCAAGGTGACAGTGTTAAAGTCAGACATATGTGTTGGTGCTAGTGTTACATTGTATGGAATTTAGCTTCTATACCTACACTGGTGTAGGGTTCAAATCAGAACTATTATACTGCTGTGTGTGTGTGGCTGGTGGTATATTATGGTAATTGTATGCTCATTTCATTCTCCTTTCATTTCACTATCACTCAGAAGAACCTTTAATGCAATCCCATAAATCCAACATCCCTTTTTTCCTTTTGGCCACATGACATATTTCCTGCAGAGGACTGGAGAAAGCCCTCATCTCAAAGATGCATACACACATCATGAAGCAGAGTCATTCCTTGAGCCACTGCAAGCCATCTCCAGACCACTGAATGTGTGATTGCTAATACTGCCATGGGGTGGTGTACATGTCACATATGGACAGAGATAGTATGCAGTACACTAAAATACACACATTTGCACATACCTTTACTTATCTGCCATCAAACTGATATATGATTTTGGTTTAAATAATATAATAATGAGTAGGATTTTATATGATGTTGGCTGTTAGCCTAGTAATGTCCTATGACCCTATGAACATTTCAGATGTTAATATTGCTGTCATCCACATGTGCTATGTTGAGATGTGGATGTACGGTAGTCCTACAAGAAGGTATTACACACTATGATTTGAGGAAATGTATTGATATCTGCTGCTGCCATTTGATTACATGCTCCTTCCATAATATGTATAGTAATATGCCTCTTGAGAACTGTTGATATCAGATGATACTATGTATTGTTGGTTTAGTAAGGCATGTGTTTTTGTAGTGGAACATATCAACATTTTATGCAGTTCTCATTCAGTCATCACAGTGGCACTTGCAGTATGGCATGCTTGTGCATGTGTATACCTACCATCATTAAATGTTCTATGACATACACCAATGTAATGTCTTACTGATTACATAGGCACATATGTTTTGTTTCATCCACATGTTGTAATGCTGTTATATACACAAACATATAACAAATTTTGACTCAGTTGCAACCTTGGGGAATTCATTGTATACCCAATTGCATTGCTATTGAAGTTGTCCCAAGTAGCATTGTGTGACTATCAACATTTGTATCACTAACTGCTCTGCATGATCCACAACCACCTCTGCATAATCCACAACCACCTCACTTGTAATGTGCCCATATATGGTATCAGTCTGCTCACACACAACTTCCCAATGAAAAACATATAGGCCTATGCTGTGCAAGTGATGTAATTACGTGACATAGGTAGAGTTATATGACTATCTGAACAGTACCACTGTGTGACATGTGATGCATAACCAATGCTGTATTTGGAGGTGTTGTCACAAATCACTTTTTAAATAAGTATGAAATTTTAAGGGGAATACAGAGCTAAGAGCAGAACTGTTTGTGAATGCCACTAGCCATACCCAACCAGAGAAAATAAACAATCTGCTAACTAACAGTCTGGATCAAACTTCACCCCCTGTTCCCACTGGCCATCAGTCAAAGTATACATACAAGCATTACTCAGCTTATTTTCTCAGGACAGGCTTTCATCTGTGTGGACTCTAAGGCTAAAAACACAGAATCAATGGGCCCTGACAACATCCCTGGTTGCCTTTTCAATAACATAAAACCCAACCTAGCAGACACAGTTGGATTCCTACTTAAACAAAGCATTCAGATAGCCTTTGTTCTGGCTGAAGGGTGAACAGCAACAGTCATCCATCTCAGCAAGGTGGAACTATCAGCTGATCAGGAGATTTATAGACCCATAATTCTTACTCTCCTCATTGGTGAGGCAGACCAAAGAATCATCTTGGATCTTATAAAAAAACACAGGTAAACTCCTGACTGTGTACCCAACACATTTTTGATGCATTAAGACATCATGTATGTCAAATCTGGTTGACTTCTTCAAAAAGGTCACCAAGGGCATGCATGATGAAAAGACTGTTAATCCTGCCAAATTTGACCTGGCCAAGACATTTAGCACAAGTCTACACTCAGGTATTAAAGAGAAACTGTCACAAGTGGGCATGAACACCTACATCACCAAGTGGGTAGACAAATGGATCACAGACAGGACATATACTGTCAAAGTGTGTGACATCACCTCTAGCAAGAGTCCAGTGACCAGGGCCGTACCTCAGTGTTCTGTATTATACCCTTTCCTGCTCAGTATTTAATTCTCAGAAGTCAAGATAAACTTAGACAGCCATTGTCTGACCAGTTTTGTGGACAACTGCAAATTGTCGACAATTACAGAATCCGAGAATGCTATTGATATATTGCAGAAAGTGTTAACACACAAATGATTGTTGCCAGAGCCATGGAGACACACTAGATGAGCAAAACGTATAATTATTTCCTTTTTGTAAGTAAATACATGAGCTAATTACAGTATAGACAGCACACCTGTATGAGTAGACAGAGTGGCACATGCCCTAGGTACTCAGGTAGATAGTAAGTGGAACTTACACCGGCACAGTGCTGACAAATCCCTTGCATGTAGCACAACTCCTAAGTATGGGCAGGCCATCCACATCAATGGATATTATAATTCCATTGTTCTCAGCCCTCATCACACAAATAACTGAGTACAATGCACCTTTTTACATATATCTCACCACACATCTGCAACAGCTGGGGAAAACTCTGAGTTATCACACAAAGAATATACATTGTAAAAACAAGTCCTATGTAAAGAGATTGAAAGCCCTATTACTGTATTATATCTCCTCCAGACTACTAAGGGTCGATCTGTGTCTAGCCTACAGGGCAGTCTCCAGTCTGGCCATGATGGAAATGTCAGACATTTCTTACACAAACTGCATGGTCAATTGTTCCAAGGATGGTAACTGAGCCTCTGGCATAATAAATCATGTTGTAGAGATAGATACATCTCTCAGACACCACCCCTTCTCTAGAACAAGCTTCCAGTCACATAAACCAAAGGTCTTGTCTGAATCTCTTTAAGTGCAACCTAGATAAATGGATGGCTAGTCATGATTGCACTCCTGTTGTTGCAGCCATTTCACACATGAATAGAGGCAGTTGTTAATACATAACATGGCATAGGCTCATACCTGTGTGGGCATCATTCACATAGCTATTTAGAATTGTGAAAGTCATGTTACACTTGGTTAGGTTCTTATAATATCTTGGGACATTAGCCTAGTACTCTCCTATGCATCTGCAAACCTATGATGTACAATTGTATCCTAGACATAGCTATAGTGTGATTGTACAGCATAACGGACATACCAGTACATCATATCAGTATTACCACTTGACAGTTTGCATGTACATTTATGCATGCATGTCAGGATTTCATGGTAGTATAAAAGCTTCCATGGCAATGTCAGGGTAGCAGTGATCATGTGGCAGACATCTTGGGTTTGATCTGTGCTGATATAAAGTGTGCTCCACATATTGTTTGGTATGTAAACAGTATCACAGTGACAGCATCCTCGCTCACTGATGCTATACTTTGCAGTGCTGTAGTTCCTGTACACACGGGCATACAGATGCTTAATTCATACATCAATTGCGGATGCTGCAGACAACATTTATTGCTATTACAAGTTTCAGATGAATGCAATGCACAGTATATGGGAGGAATCTACTGATAACAGTGTGTTGTTTTTAAGTGTTGTTATCCATATTGTCTTCCAGGGATGATTGACTCAAGTGTATCACTTTTGGCACAGTCAGCTTCCACACATATTTTTGGTCACACATAAGTGTTCTTTGTGATGAATTACCTTAGGAGGTGACAATGCAGACTTCCATTCAAGGTATTCTACAAGATGCATGTGTGATACATCTTCCTGTGATGCAACCACTAAATACACAGTTCATTGACAGCATTGATGGCATTGGTTACATTCTTGTAAGTGTGGATTGTGGCATATGTGTCATGCAAACCTCTCAACTAGCCAGGATTATTCTGAATTTAAACTGCAGGTATAACAGTGCCCCTCTTAACACCTCTAAAAAGTGGTCTTTATTAAGGAAGGTGTGCTTGATTCCCCTAATAGATTGCTGACAAATCCTTACAGTTGTGCAAGTGTGTTCATGCAGAACTTGTATAATAGCTCACAATCACATATTTTATGTCAGTGTCGCAGATATTGTCTATGATTGTGCCTGCTTCTGTCTACTGTTGGCCATGAGCCTGCTGCACTGTGTTCCAATTGGTTTAGAGCTATGCTGAAGTTTCAGTCATATTCAACTAACTCATTTTGCACATCTTCACAATATGCACATACCCCTATTGTATATATCAGCCTTGATAAATGTCCTCTGCAGTGATCATGTGAGGGTGTTTATATCATAACCAGTCATCTTCACTGATATGTGACCTTATAATATACAATAACTATGCAATTATATGAATATACCCACCCAGGAGCTGTAAACAGCATTATGTACTGCATTATGTACATATGTGAATACTTTTCATGCTATTAACTTGTGTTTGGGGTGTACATACATTGACATGCCCTTATCTGGTGTATGTTACCATGTTTCATGTGTCATCTTCCACTTTCTTCATTCCTACCATTCATGTCTGTGACCCTTTTCAATATACTCACTTCCCCAGACTAGTGTATTTATACTGTATTATATATACCCTTGATGATCACCACAAAACCTTTATTTCAGTATGCCAATTATATATTGTAATGTACATTGCACTGAGTACACTTTTCTATAATGTGTTATTACGACATTCATTACATTAATTTAGCCCTGCTAGTCATTGCTGCTGTCACTGTCATGCAGTCTCTCAGAATGTTTGTCCATTGGTAAACTTGTCTGCTTGTGTTATATGCCTTTATGCTGTTCACACCGTTACCTGGCCAGCAACACGGCTGATGACAGTAACCCCTGGATTCAGCAAGCTCTGCACAGAGTGCAGGAATAGTGCAAGAGCTGCTGCATGCAATATGGCCGACGAGCAATGTAGGAATGAGCTCCTGGGACGTGCACAAGCGCTCCTACACTATTCCTGCATGGACACTATTGCTATTTGCTAATTACCTCATTTTCTGGTGAAAACCATGCAAATGAGGTGAATTAATGATTCAGGAAGCAGGCAGGCATCTGTGCAGGAATAGTGTAACCTGCAGAAATGTATTCAGTTACTAACCGAATACCTTTCTGCAAATTACAAAATGGAGGCATGACAACTCCAAAGAAAGCTTGTATTCAATGTAGTAGGCCAAGTATATGGCCATTGGCATGAGAAATAGTTGACAAATTATATAAACTAACTTTTTCTTTTTGGCCAATTTCAGCCATTTAAGTGTAGGGCAAATGGGATAGACCCGAAAATAAGGCAAAAGTAGGAAATAAGCTTTTAAACCCAAATCAGCATTTTGCCATAATACTCAATGGCATGCATATGACAATAATTCCAGGGAATAGTGGTTACTAAGGGGGAAGGATCATTGTGAGTGTGGTAACTAGGAATTAGCATTCTGTTTTATGCAAATGATGGGATTGATATGAATCACATATTTCCTCTCAGTGTTAGCTTGCACCTAACCATGTAGGTGCAGCAACACCATTGTATAAGAGGTAGATGACCTCATAAGGGGGAGTGTCATGCATGCTGTAAGCTTATTGGAGCTCTGTGGCCTGTGTTTGCCCTTAGCTAAACACAGCTAAGGAAGGGGGTGTGTCTGAAGCTGCCTAGCAGTGTTTACATTGCCTAAACGGGTGTTCACGCCACACTCCGGGTTTTAAACAAAACAAAATAAAAACAGGAAATAGCAGCTCTGTTCACATCAGAGCACTGGCTATATGCGTCATGCCTCGGGGCTTAAACAGGAAGGCAATGGGAAGGGAAAACAGCAGTAGGAAGGCAATCAAGGAGAAGTAGCATAGCTGGCAGCTGAAATGTATCATAATCAGCCAATTACACATGGAACAGTCTTGCACACTACTATAAACTATGCAAACACCTTCCAGTCTGGTTTTTCCCACAAACTCTACACCACCGGTATACACAGATGGGGAAATTTTACCTGATAAAACTAACAAAATGTTAACTGCTACTGAGCCTCTCATGCATCAATATGTGCAAGAGGCTGAGGGTAGTGAGGATGTGAATGCTGACAACCAACCCACAGTGAGGAGAAAAAGAATGTACAGACCAATAGTAACCTACCAGGGACTACATGAGTTGGAGATAGTGGGGCGCTATAGGGTGGACAGGGACATTCTACAGCAAATTGTTGAGCTGTGCCAGCCACGCTTCACACACAGAACCAACAGAGGGAAACCAAGGTAAGTGTAGGCTTAAGAATACTAGCCACAGGTACCTTCCAAAGGCCAACTGGGGATACCATAGTGATCTCACAGGCATCAGCATCCAGGATACTCCACCAGTTCCAGGATGCCATGTCAGCACATGCCGGTTAGCACATATGCTTCCTCAATACCCATGTGGAGTTGACCAGCAATATGCATCTCTTCCACCAGAATAGCAGAATACCCTGAGGTAATGGGTGCTATAGATTGTACAAACATACACATCAAAGCACCACCCGATGAATGGGGTAGTGTCCACATAAACCGCAAGGGCTTCCCCTCTATCAACTGCCAGGTCATGTGAGATGCCTAGGGCATTATCTTGAATGTGTGTGCTGTCAACCCTGGAAGCTATCACGACTCCCACATCTGGCATATGACACAGCTGTACCAGTCATTTGCCAGTGGGGACATCCCATATGGCCATCTAGTGGGAGATGCAGGTTATGCACTGGAGCCGTGGCTGATGACACCCATTAGAAATGCACACACACACAAACAAGAACTCTATAATGAGGCACACGCACAAACCAGAATCATAACAGAGCATGTGTTTGGGATGCTCAAGTCACAGTTCCGCTGCCTGGACATATCCAGTGGACCCTTGCAGTACTCTCCAGCTACATGTACACAAATGTTCATAGTATGTGCCATGCTGTATAATATGATCCTGTGGAAACAGATGCAGCAAGAACAGCATGGGGCAAGGCCACACAGCCCCCCACCATTGCCAAGGCCATTACAGGCACAGAGGGACTTGGAAGAGGAACAACCTGAGCCTGCCCATGTAGGCAGAAGAAGGCATGCCCAGTATGTCCAGCCTTTTGCAAAGCGGCAACACATAGCACAGACACTGACACGGTAGGGCTCCAGGGAATGACACCGCACATACAGTAAAAGGGATGCCAAACATAACACTACCTGTGGTTTACCATGTATAGGGAGTGTACTATGTGCATCCAACATAGTCAGCCCTCCAGCACCGTCCTCAAAACTGGTACAGCCACAAGGTAAGTCACTCTTCCTATCAATTGCTGAATAGAGTAGTATGTTCTGATAGTTGAATTTATGGTATGGACATGAGCATGCAAGGGAATTGGGTGGCTGAATAGGATGGCAGCAGATAGTGGACACCTATATGGGCAGCATGAAATCCCTAACAGATACTGGTGTCAACATACTAGGCAGACCTCGACAAGGTGACAAATTCCACTGTAGTACATGTGGTGGCTCAAATGTGTGTCCATAGGACACACACATGCATGTCAGTGAGGCACACATACCCACCACCAGCCTCAGCCAGCAGGACAGGTGTACATGACCATAAATAAAGGCTGGGCTAAGGCCTCCAATTGATGGCAATGGCTAGCAGCCCCACTCCAGACCTACACAGACTACAACAGGTCTGGCAGTTGTATGTTAGTTCTGAAGGGTAAGAAGTCTGCAACTGAATGTAGGCCAATAAAACCTAAGATTTGTACTCTACTGATATGCCTCCAGTCTGTATGATAGGTCAGAATACAAAATAAAATGGAAGCCAGCAGAGTACCTGAAATACCAGGACAGTCATAACAAATGTTTAAAGTCATCAGGCGTGCCTCACCCCACAATCCTATGTAGAAATGCAGTAACATGTACATGTGAGTTTAATAACAGTGGATTACAAATTACCTGAGCTGGCCCAATCTACAAGATAGATTGTTGCATGTGTACAATATGCAGAGGTCTGTGTGTTTGGTTGTTGTGTGCTCAATATTGTCTGGAAGTGGTCAGCATGTAGACATGGAGGGTTGTGTCTTGGTGGCCTATGTCCAGTACTGTTGATGACAGGGCCATGTACCAACAACTGCAGTGCCAACCACAATGCTTCTCAGTAATACCCATGTCAGCAGTCGTCCATAAAAACTGTCCAGATGTCAGTATCTGTCACCATCTGAAAGATGGACATGCCATGACGGTGGGCGCAGACATACACAGAATACACAGGTGGAAGTACCCTAGACAGAGTACATAAAATGTAACTTTCAACTACACACACCTCTGGAATTGTACATACTTGTTAGCAGCACATTATTTGTCTGTGTAGTATGGAAAACTGATGTAGTCTGACCAATCAGTGGCAGACCACAAAAGGCACAGTTGTGAAGTAATGAGAGACTGGCTATGTCCCTGCACAAGGCAACATGAGGGGAATGTCCCATGTTTATCTGTGAGTCAACTGCAATAAGCTTCCATACCACACATGCACTCAGCTCACCCTGCCATCAGCCAAAGGTTTATCACAGGTCATATCCTTGCTGCTAGGAATGAGTACAATATAACCCCCACATCTGTATGGGAATACTCACAAAATGCAGCATGCTGAAGAGGTGTCCCATGCAGGTCTGTCCCTAGCTGTAAGCAGCACCCTACCAGCATCCAGACCAATGGATTAGTATGGACAGGAACTATTGCCATTAACACCTCACACACATACCCTGGCACCCCAGGGGAATCCAGTGGCTCACATCCTGGGACTGTAGGAATGAGAAAATGCAATGGCTTGCTACAGATGGCCTGCATCACTACCAAATGGCCTACAGTCCTCTGTCAAAGGAATGTGCCTCACCTGTAGTGCCAATGTATGTTATCTCATGGGGTACCAACTAACAACATAATACAGTCAACAGAACCCAAATACAAGGCCATGTGGACAAATCCCAGTAGCATGCCCACCATGTCCTACTGCATGAACTGTAGACCAACCCCAAAATACTGCTGGGATGAAGGGACTACTATACGGATACGTCTCAGATATTGCTTGCATAATGTTAGGAAGAGGATAGAATAAAAGAGTGGGGGGGTGTGTGCAGAAGCAAGGACGTCATGGAGTGTGTGAAGTCTGAAAGTCTGATGTGTGCCGATCCTACCCCTGCCTGCAAACCCAGTATTGGGTGGCTACAAACATGCTCATAAACCACGATGTGAAGGGAACTGACCAGATATATGAGCCCTGCCTCTGGGTAACCTGGGTGAATCTGTACAGCTGAAAGGTCTGGCCACAGCAGGACATGGCTATTCTGTTATGTCGATATATGTACAAGAAGGGGATCCTCAGCCACCATAGTACAAAGGTGCTGGATCATTTATACTGACCCATCAGCAAGTGTCAGCAGCTACCCCTCCAGAATTGCATGAGTGTGCAAGAATATGTAGGCTGCAGACCACAATACTGTACACAACTTTATTCATCTTGTATTTCCCGGGAAACAACTGTGAGCAAATAAGTATATCTGTCAGTAGTTGATGGCATAATACATCACAGTGTAAAACAGTACATATGTCTGAATATCTCTGCTAACACCAACCATGTAACACAAGCGGCACAGACAGCAATAGTTACAGTATCCCACTATCTGTCGCCCATTGTGACTCCATGTTGTCAACCTATCTACAGATATCCTGCAGAAACAGGCTGCTAGCTGTAAGTGTAGAACACCAAACCCTGGACTGGAATACAACCTACCTGGAATGGATTCACACACTCAATACAGAAAGTCATACTGGGCATGCTCCTACACTTAGAGAAATGAATCCAATGTCTGATAACACAGAGGAATATACATATCTGTCAGTCGCAGATGTTTGTGGACACACACCACATTGTACACCATTCATGTTTTGCACACACACATTGGATAGGAATACTCACACATATCCAAGGCCAACACACTATAATATGTCAAACATACACACACAGAGATGTGGGGAAAAGAGCGACAGACAGTGATAGAGAGATTTCCATTATGAAGCCTGTCCCACCCACCACACATCCAATTGACTGATATCACATGATGTGTTGATGTCAATCATTGCAGACATTCCTTTTGGTAGCCCTCAGCCCTATAGTGTCTGTGGTGCTTGTGATAACTGTGCAACACAATAGTACAAATCAGTATTCGTCTAGCATTTGTATCCTCAGTCCTGTCAAATGTAAAGTTGTGTGTGACTGAGCATGTGTGTGTGTGTGTGTGTGTGTGTGTGTGTGTGTGTGTGTGTGTGTGTGTGTGTGTTTCCAGAGGAATGGTTTATGGCCCTTTCCCATACACTGCACTTTCCATTGCCCATATTAGCACTCCTGCTGATGTCAGTCACCTTGAAATAACCCTCTGGCCAAGCCTTAACCCTATAAGCTGTGTGGGGCTTGCAATACTTGTGTAATACTATAGTGTAAAAAAATAGGTAGGAGTTCTAATCCCAGACATGGCAACTGTGAAACCCTGTGTGTGTCTGTGTGTGGAGATGAATGATTCTGAGGCCATTCATACTCACTACGTCTCCCATTACCATGCTTTAGCATGCCTACTGATGTCAGTCACCTTGAAATAACCCTTTGGACAAGTGCTAGCCCTATTAGGTCTGTGGTGCTTGCGATAACTGTGTAATTCTATAGTATAACATGCTATTTAGGTAGGAGTTCTAATCCTAAACATGGCAACTGTGTGCGTTTGTGTTTCTTTAATGATGCCTGATTGTATGGACATTGACACTTACTACTCTCCCCTTACCCCTCCTTTAGCACAGCTGCTGATGTTAGTCACCTTCAAAGATACCTTTGGACACTTCTCCAACATATAAGCTTCATGGCACATGCTATAACTGCATACTACTACTATAGTGTAGCATACTAGTTAGGTAGGAATTCTAATTCCAGACATGGCAACCTTAAAACTTTGTGTGTTTGTATGAGAGAGTGTTGGTGTCTTGGATGATATTTGATTTTATGGACATTGACACTTACTACTCTCCCCTTACTCCTCCTTTAGCACTGCTGCTGATGTTAGTCTCCTTCAAAGATACATTTGGACAGCTGTACAACATATAAGTTCCATGGTGCTTGCAATAACTGCGTACTACTATAGTGTAGCATACTAGTTAGATAGGAGTTCTAATCCCAAATATGGCAACTATGAAACTGTGTGTGCTTGTGTGAGAGAGTATCTGTGTCTTTGATGATACCTGATTTTTTGGACATTGACACTTACTACTATCCCCTTACCCCTCCGTTATCACTGCTGCTGATGTTACTCACCTTCAAAGATACCTTGAAACAGCTCTCCAACATGTAAGCTCCACAGCATGTGTCATAAATGTGGAACAATTTTGTAACAGTAACTACATAGGTATGACTTTGAATCTCATCCTTGGCAAGTGTTTGTGTGTGTACATATGCATGTTTGTACCTCAAGGATTTTTACTCCATTTACACCCAGTACACATCTCAGTCCCTGACTTTAGTAGTGCTGCAGATATCATCTACCTTAGAAGTACCTGTTGCCAAACCTAAACCGTGTAAGGTCAGTGGTGCATGTGGTAAATGCATAACATAATAGTCTGTAAAGATTGTTAGACAGAGGTTTGAACCTCACCCCTGGCAAATGTAAATGTGTGTGTAGGGTAAAAGTATTTTTGGGATTTATCACCCACTACATCATCCAATGCCAGTGTTTACAAGGGCTGGTGATGTTCCTCACCTTAGATTTACCTTGGGATAGCATGCATTCTATAAGGTTTGTGACGCATGCGATAAATGCAGTACAATATGATAGCAATACATAGCTAAGTAGGAGTTTATATCTCGATACTGGCAAGTGTGTGTGTTTGTGTGTGCGTGTGTGTGTGTGTGTGTGTGTGTGTGTGTGCGCGCGCGCGCCTGTCATCAGTATCCTGTGGGGGGTTGCTGTGATTGTGTAATAACAGGATCCATTGTGGGTCAGGTTTTGCTAAATTATTATGTTGAGGACCTAGTATATGTCACAATGTCCACCTTACAAGGCCAACAGATGTCAAACACCGGAGAGGTTGGTGTAGACAATCCATAGCCCTACATGTGACAGTATGCATTGGTGAACAATACAGGCAACCCATCTATTACTCAGAGAACACTTTCCACCCACGTCTCATACACAAACACATTTGGCTAGGCAACAACCACTATATTGGTAGTTTCCTGCATATTGCCTCACAGATAGTAACCATGGTGTGATTGCAGTGGACTACATGCCTGTTGAACACAACAGCACCACTGATATCAGAAAGTACTTTGATGTGTTACATCTCCTGACTGTGTGTGTTATCCAGCAAGTAAAAGGACATGGCACCCTGTTCTATCCCCTCAGTAGCCAAATCAATGTGTACAATAGCCCTTTTGCAATGTTCCCCACTAGACACCTGCAACAACTGTAGAGTCTGCAAACATACACCACAAAGGGAGTACCATGCTTTATACACATGCCCTGTATAGACAGATGCCACTAACTCCACTGAATATCCGTATCATGCTGTCAATGTAGGTGCAAGCATGACCTCAGTTACATAGCCAGGTCTCACTGAATGAGGTCAGGAATGCTACATCAGAAGATAACAATCTGTCCACACAACATTCCCCTGAGACCTCAAGTAGACTTCCACATGTCAAAGAACATGCATGTGGGATATGTGCACAACCCAGACACTGTCCTTGTTAGGGAATATTGATCACATACATGGGAAGCAGTGCACATCTCTGGCCACCCACAATAGTAACCCAGATGAGTGGATGGTGAATACAATACCCACCCCTGGGGACCATTCCAGGGGCTACATCCCTAAGCCACACTGGAGACTATTGTCATGTGGCCTGATGCCAAGGTATTCTCTTAGCCTAGCAATTTAGAGCCTTCAGGCCCATTCACCTACTACAAACCTGTGAAGCAATGAACCTATGGATCTCTACTGGCAAGTGTGTGTGTGTGTGTGTGTGTGTGTGTGTGTGTGTGTGTGTGTGTGTGTGTGTGTGTGTGTGTGTGCGTGCGTGCGTGTGTGTGTGTGTGGAGATGAATGATTTTGAGGCCATTCACACTCACTACATCTCCAATTGCCCTACTTTAGCATACCTGCTGATGTCAATCACCTTGAAATAACCCTTTGGCCACATTGCAGCTCTATATGTTCTGTGGCACGTGCAATAACTGCATAATATTGTTGTGTAACAAACTAGTTAGGTAAGAGTTCTAATCTTGGTCCTGCCAACTGTGATAATGTGTGTGTTTGTGTGAGAGAGTGAGTGCCTTTATTGACACCTGAATTTGTGGATATTCACACTTACTAGAATTCACTTACCCCTCTTTTAGCAGTGCTGCTGATGTGACTCAACTTCAAAGATACCTTTGGACAGCTCTCTAGCATGTAAGCTCTGTGGCTCGTGCAATAACTGCTTAACACTGTAATAGCAATACATAGCCAGGCAGGGGTTTGAAATTCAGTACTTGTGTGTATGTCATCGGTATCATGTGTGGGTGTTGCAGTGATTGTGTAATGACAGGATCCATTGCAGTGTGGGTTTTGCTACATTATTATATTGATGACCTATATGTCCCAATGTCCACATTACAAGGCCAACAGTTTTCAAACACTGTAGAGGTTGTTGTAGAGAATCCACAGCCATAAAAGTGTACTGCCATGTGCAATTATTATGTGACAGTATGTATTAGTAAACAATATAGGCAACCGTTATAATACCCAGATACCACTCTCCACCCATGGATCATATACAAACACGCTTGGTTCTTTCTCCTTTTCTTTTTACTTTCTCTCTGTCTCTCTCACTCTCTCCCTCTCTGGTAGATGTGGAAAAATACATCTGTTTTGCATAGGCAGCAGCTTGACTTTTGTAGGTAATGCTCATGATCAGCTGATGGCCTGTGCACAAATTTGAGTCCCCCACTTGCTAATTGCATGTGGAACAGCTGTGGTATCATTCCTGTAGCCAATTGCATGGAAAAACACTCCTATAACTAAGCACTTCATGTGGATGTTGGCCCTTTTCCTTCACTGTGAGCAGGACTTCATGTGAGTGTCTGACAAACAGCATCACAGAGGGTAGTTGGAAATACCTCTTACAATATACACTGTGGAGACAGGCCAACAAACAGGACAGGGATGTTCCAGGCATGGGGACACAATGTAAGTATTGCTATTCTACATTTGAAGTAATGTTGGTTTAACAGGATTTGTGTGGATATGGCTGGTCTGCATTATTTAAAGTCTGATATGACAGTGTTATGTGGTTGAAGAAGCTCTCACCTGTAGGGCTATCTGCAGACTGGCCAGAGTTTGGAGTCTTAGATATGGTGTGTTATTCACACATTTTCTGTCTTTAGAAATGCAGTGGCGTACTCTGATGATTGCAGTCAGTAAATGGTGACATCCATGTGTGTTACTGACTTCATATCCCTCTGAAGAGATATGTCACAACAAACCCTGTTACACCAGCAATTTTCTCAGTTTATCACAGCAATATGCCAATGTTGGCCCTGTGATTGTGCCTCTGTCCCCCAATTCTGTCAGCCTTTGTCCATATGTCAGTAAGAGGTGCATATGTACAGTATATCATTATTTACTGACATCATTCCTGATAACAAGCCAGTGATATATCAAATGTCCAGACATGTTATGTATAGTAGGTCTTATATTTGAGGACAAAACCTGGACATTCTGATGTAGTCTATACAGTAGTGAGGTATGTGTACTTATGGTGATTGAGTGTAAGCATTGTGTAGCAGTGTATTGTGAATATGTTACTTGACCTGTGTACAGACTGTGGTAGATGTCAGTGTTCTTGGTCCTGTTCTATCTGACATTGCATGCTGCTCCAATTTCTGGAACCCTATCAGTGTATAGTTTGCAGGAGCAGACTGAGACATCTCCCATACCACAGTCAGGCATCAGACTACACTGTGAATTGGGACAGTACATTTAGGGTTAGTGTGCGAGTGTCAAATATGAGGATAGTTTGTTCATACAGTCCATATACTGTACCATTAATTAGGCTACCATAATGTGACTGTGACTGTGTTGAACTTGAGATTGGGTGTGGGTATGCACTTTCACACTGGTGTCTGTTACTCTGTGCTGTTACATGCCTGTAGTGCCTGCTATATTTGCAATTACATGTGCATTCTCCCCTAGGAAACTTGGGTCAGTGTTGTGGCAGTCAGCCTGTAGTTTACATACTGCTTGTTGACATGCCTAGTAGCTCCATGTATTTACCTAGTGTGATGTTATGTCCAGATATTTGTTAGATGTACTGTTGCCTGGCCACCATATGTGCTGTGTATTTCTGAAAAAGCAGTGGGATGCTGTGAAGATGTATGTCACTAACTAGTGGGAAGTATGTGGGTTTGGGACCACTGCTCCTCCAGTTAATATGTGTTACGACAGACAGGAGGCTGTGAATGCATTAACTGTGTGAGCTTATCTATTCCAGTATTTGTGTTATATTCCCATTTTCATGGCTGTAAACATCCCCTTTGTCAGGCTTGGTCCACACGTCTTGCACTAAGGAGTTCTGTGTATACCTCTGGACTGATGAGATTGTTTCAGACTGTCCACTTTTATTGGTGATATTTCCGCTGTATTCCACAGCATTATTACTGTGATTTGTGTGGTACTTCACTATGATGATTGTATGATGTCTGTCAGTAACTGATGGTGTACATGTCAGTGTCAGAAGAGCTTTCCTAAACAACATGTCTGTTGACACGACCCCTGTTACTGTAGCAACATTCTACATTTATAACTGCAATACTTACATTACATATATATATATAGTGCTCGGACATTACCAATACGTAAAACACCAAAACAATAGTCTAGCACCACTAAAGTACATACATTACAAATAAATGTAATGAAAATGAAATAAAGTAAAAAGTCCAGGTATTACTTTCAGGGGTATTTATTCGGGAAAATGCCAATTCAGGCAAAAGCCCATGGCCAACAAACAGTCACAGCAACAAGAAACTCCAAACCAGTTTCGTCCCCTGGCATCCTCAGTGGAATAATATAGTCCCTTGTAGTACATACATTTATGTACCCATTTCTTAAAGACATAGGATGAAATCAGCTTACTTTTTAACATATATTAAACAATACACATTAAATGCATTCCCCTTATTTTCCAGTATCTCCATTATGAGTGGATTC
This sequence comes from Protopterus annectens, assembly GCF_019279795.1. Lineage (NCBI taxonomy): Eukaryota > Metazoa > Chordata > Ceratodontiformes > Protopteridae > Protopterus > Protopterus annectens. The sequence continues at coordinate 1,759,450,918 of NC_056741.1, read as the reverse complement.
ATCTACATATTAAACTCCCATAAGTGTCATCAAGAAAATAGACAGTCACATTTCACAAGCACCTAATATATACATTCCTATAAATGTTCTTTCAACCCTGGTTTATACAATGCTCCCAAATTTATGATCCAGTCTTTCTTTCTTATCTAAAAAAGTGTGTTTCTGAGCTTCAGACAAATTAGTACTCCATAGATAATCTATACCTACAAATACAAAATTAGCAGATGTGTGTTTACGTTTATGTTTAAATAAGGCACTTCTAGTGCATTGACATCTTATGTCACTTAAATGTACTGCTACCCTGCTTCTGAATGATCGTGATGTCTGCCTTACATAAAAGGCTCCACATTGGCATATAGCCATGTAAATTATCCATTTGCTGCAGCATGTAATTAGCTTCCTAATCTCAAAAACATTTGATGTGTTGGTAGATGTAAATGACTTTGATTTCAAAATCACCTTACAATATGTGCAATTTCCGCAAGGGTTACTACCTCTGATTGTATTCAACTCACATTTGACAGCAGTATTCATCTTTTTAAACCATGACAAAATTCCCCAATATTTTTGCCCTGTTTGTATCCATAAAGACTATGTTCATCTAAACACTCATCAAAAAACTCATCTGTTTTCAAGATATGCCAATATTTATCAATTATATTACGTATCTTGTATGTATTGTTTCCATATGTGGTAATCAATCTAGGTTTAACTGGTTCAGCTACCTGTTCTTCACTGTGGGTGTCCCTTTGTACTGATTCCCTTTTTAATGCAAATGCTACCTCTTCTTCTTTTTTAATATGTTGACTATTATATCCCCATTCTACAAATCTTTTACCCATCTTATTGACCTCAATCCGATAATTTTCATCCCTATTGCAGATACGTCATAGCCTTTTAAATTAAGACTTAGGTATATTACTGATAGTATGTCTCAAATGACAACTATCTGCTTTTAAAATAGAATTCTTAGTAAAGGGCTTTCTATATAACCACATATTGATGATACAATCATCAGCTTTCTCAATATGTACATACAAAAAATCAATAGATGTCTTTTCTATTTTATCTACAAAATTAATTTCAAACATATTAACATTAAGGTTTTCTACAAATGATTTCCAATCTACTAATGAATCAGACCAGACTGCCCAGCATTTGTCCAGGTAGCCTCTCCACATCAGCAGTTTACCTCTAAATGGATTATCAGTGTTATAGATTAAATTGCATTCTAAGTACCCCATAAATAGGTCAGCGTACACAGGAGCAAATGTGGTACCCATCTCTATGCCCTTTACCTGCAGGTAGCAGTCTTTACTAAAGTAAAACACATTGTTATTCAATACTAGCGTAATTAAATTTAACAAAAAATCCTCATGTTCTTTTGAATAATGCCCATATTCTGCAAGCCAATATTTAACGGCCTCAATACCTCCATGATGTTGAATGCTGGTATATAAAGATTGCACATCTAAAGTGCACATATAAGAATCATGTGTTATTTGTAAATCATCCACCAGTTCCAGAAACTCATTACTATCTTTCAACCTTGAAATAACTAGCTGTAATAATGGCTTAAACTGAAATTCTAAATACATAGAGATAGGTTCAGTCAAAGACCCATCTCCTGACACTATCGGTCTCCCGGGCGAGGGGGAGGGGGCATTTTTATGTATCTTTGGTAAAATATAAAATGTTTGTGGTCTGGAATTTTCTACCATTAGTTCTTTTACTAATGCTTCTGTAATATAACCCCTTTTATTATATTCCACTAACATTTCATCTATTCTATGTTTAAAGTCAGCCATCAGATCCAAAGGCAGTCTATAATAAAATCTGCCATCATTAAGCTGCTTATTAACTTCACTAATATATTCAGATGTTTTCCAAAGCTCTACATCCCCACCCTTGTCCACTTTAAGTATCACTATGTCTTTATTTTCTTTCAAATGTTTTAAAGCCAACCTCTCTTTAAATGTTAGATTGTCACCATGATGTTTGAAAATCTCATTCTTATTAATGTTCATGATGAGTGATGACATACTGGATGAGTGCATCATTTTCCAGGTTTATGAATGCAAGCAGACATTCCCTGGACATTGCACCTGGAAGACATAAACAGGAAAAAAAAATGTCACAAGACCTCATATGTTTGCCCACATGCACATCAACAGTGGATATTACTTGCAAATAATCCTGACTATACCATAACACTGTAAGCTATCATGGCTTTGACATCTTGCATTACACTCCTGCCCCTGACCTGTCCAGTTCCCCCAGTGTTGGACACTTAATGGCATAATCCACTATTCACCGTTCATTTCTATGTAGAGGGATGACAGTGGCCATCTTCCATGTGGATGGTGTGTGGATGGTGGCATGTGTGTGTTTGATTGTAGTGTGTGACGGAACTGTGAGCACATACTGTGATGTTCTCATAGCCCATAGAGACTTGTTGTTGGTGCCACCAGTCGGCATTATGCCCATGCTCACCACTGATGTGGGCAGGAGTGTGGGTGATGTGCATAACCCCCTGTACTAATGTTGTGGACAGGGTGCCACTGTTCCCACATATCTTGTCTGATGCAGGTTGCCCATATTCATGGCATGTGTGTATGAGGTGTGCTTTATCCTCAGTACACATTGACATGTGTTACTGGCTCTGAGACTGCAGACATATGTGTAGACATGGTTGCAATTGGCCTTGGTGGTTTGGATATGTCTGATTTCTAGTCATAGTCAGCCTTACAGGAAGTCACCTGTGAGTCTATGTGCTTGCTCAGATAGAGGTGCAATTGCTTCCAATTTGTGGTCTGTGTCCCTGTACAGTCACTGTAGCAACCTATTATGTGATTTGTGTCTTGGTGCTGTCCACAAAGGGGGATTGCCCTATCGTTGGTGGAGGATGGTTGTCAGGTAAGGTTCTGCTTATTCCATGTAGCTACAGTGGATATTAAGTGTACACACCCCTGTTACAATACATGGTATCTGTGCAATTGGAACATGACCCCACAAAAGCACGTCAACACAATCCCAACCTGTGATGTGTCCTATAGACTGCTCAGTTCAGTAGGGAAGATAACAACCTGTCCAGTGGAAACATATGGGAATTAATATTTAGTACAGTAAGCCATTTGAATGTGTGTGCACATCCTTACACTGATAGGTTGTATAAACACCTGCTGAGATGATTGCAGCATCCATTTGTCTTAGTTTGTACTCTAATGTCATATCACATCTTCACTTGACAATGGTTGCTCACCTTCCATGAAACAGCTTTGTTTCTTTTTCAATAGACTTGTACAGGTTCTGACTCACATTTGAGGTGAGAAATGTCTTGTCATGTCTTTCTGTGGTCTCATTGGAATACTGCACACAGACCTGGCATTCCAACAGGAGTGTGTACAAATTGATATGCAGTGTATATGGGTGTTGATATAGCTGTTAGTAGTAAGCATGGACAGTGGATCATAATACAGATGTACACTTCTCTTTTTACTCCGTGATAAGCATGCCTACTGTAGTACCCATATCAGTGTCATGGCAATGTAACAATCAGTAACAGTACACATTTTATTTTGTTGCATGCAGTGACAGTGATATTACACACATGTGCAACTTGCACATCCTATTTTCTGGACTGCTTATGACCCATGTTATCACTTCTGTGCCTTTCAACTGAACATACCCATACATACACATGCTCAGGGGACACCTGGTACACATTTGTGTTCTATGTCATTATGGCACAGTCTATTTACAATCTTGCAGCTCAATCATATGTCTCAATCTGTTATACCAGGACTTCTGGTCATTGGTCCACCTTACTGGGTGACAAACAGGGAAGTCAATCTTGATTACTTATCAATATAGCTGACATAACACAAGTTTATGTGTAAGTGACTACAGATATCTGTCACAACTGTGAACTTTGTCCAGATGAAAACTGTACAGTTGAATGTTATTAATACAATATATCATGTGCAGTTTAACACAAACATCTGCAACAGTGCTTTACTATGTTCATGACTATATAGGTTTCCTAGATTTACAATACAAACATGTATAATACTCGTATTCACAGGTAACATATGGATATGGGCAACATCCCATTAACTGGCATAGCAGTGGCACAGACAAGACTGTTTGACAGACACTCCAGTGGTTGCCATATGTGAGCTGTCCTTTCCCAGGGTGTGTCAGGCTCCTCAGCTGTGACCCAACCTATCCACCTCTTAGAACATCACATGTGGACAAAGGCTAACATTAAGGGGTTATATAGGGACAGATCATAGATATGCCTATTACAAGCCTATGACGTTTGTGCATGATACATTTCACATTACCATGATTGTTCTGAAGCTGGTGAGGTCTGAAACTCATGTGTCTGTAATTACTTCATTACTTCCACCTTTAGCTATTTGCCAGACTAATATAGATGTTTGGAGGAACAGAACAAACAGTACAATGGCTAAATCTTGACATTCTGTACAGATCTGCACAGTGGACAAGTATGGCCCACTGCAGACAGAGCCAGATGCTATGTCCATAGCATTTGTTCAACAGGACATCATTATAGCAAGTATTGATGGCACATATACATCTTTCATAGTCATCTATCCCATAATTACAGACCAAGTACTACATTCAATTACATGCTTACATGTTTCATATACCTGGTTTATCATCAGGTTCATTCTGTGTACAGGATGTCTTCTTGTTTCTTATTTCAAGTTTTTGTTTATGTTTTATTTATTTATTTATTATTTATTTATTTATTTATCGGTGTGTGTGTTTCTCCATCTCTCTCTCTCTCTCTCTCTCTCTCTCTCTCTCCCTCTCCACTACTCGGATCAAGCTTGTTTGAATAGGTTGAAGCATGGCTTTTGTAGGTGATGCTCATGTTCAAGTGATGGACTCTGCACCAATTGCTGTTCCCCACTTGCTAATTGCATGCGGGCAGCTGTGTAGTTCTGCTAATAGCCAATGTCATAGCAACCCACTACTATAAATATCTACATCATGTGGGCATTGTCCATTTACCTTTCCTGTATGGAAGACACCCTTCATGTGTGTGGGCAGCAGTGTTACAGAGAGCAGGTAGGAATACCTCTTACAACAGGACTTGTGGACACATGCCAACTACATGTTCATATAAGGTTCCAGACCGAGGGACAATGTGTGAGTATTACTGTTATATGCATTGAATACTGCTAGTTTTACAGGGTTTGTGTGTACATGCTAGTTTTGCATGGAATGCAGTCTGTATGCATAGATCTCAACAGAGGGCCTATACACATGGTGGCCAGAGGATTGGAAATTATGTTTTGTCTGTTCCCCACACAGGTCTTGTCCCTGACATGTCAGTGGCATTCTCTCCATTGATTGCTATCAGAACATGGCAACATCTATTTGTGTTTCTGACTTCAGATTCCTGAGTAAGGGTATGTTGCAACCAATACTGCAAAACCAGCAATTTTCACAGTGTATAACATCAATATTTCAAATATGGCCCTGTGTTCCAGTTCTGCCCTCTACTTATATGCCAGGCTTTGTCCAGATGTCATGCAGTAAGAGACTGATAGGTAATGGTCTATCTTTATTTAGTGCTGACATTCCTGCTATCATTCTAGTGATGTTGTGGACTGCCACACAAGTTGTGGGGTAGAGTTCATATATATGAGGGCTACAGCTGGACAAAACATGAGTGACCCTGTAGAGTCTGGAGGTCAGTGAATAGAGAACACCAAGCATACTTGTCATAGGTGACTCCATAGTCAGACACACTGACGTCCCACTCACCAGGCTGAACAAGGAGAGGGTCACAGTAAGCTGCCTATCGGGCGCTAGAATCCGCCACATAACACAAGCACTCAGGTCACTCCACGGCAAGTACAAATATGACACAGTCATTGTCCATGCTGGTGTGAACGACCTGAGACGTACCTCCCTGGACTACATGAAAAGCGACATAGAGGAGCTCTCTGATTATGTAGCCCAGGCAGGTATGACCCTGACCCTGAGCAGTATCCTTCCTTCACCAAGAATGATGCCACAATATAGAGACAAGATGATCAGCTTTAACAATTGGCTTAATGTCTGGTGTCATTCAAAGGGGATCCAGTGTCTGTCTGCCTGGGATGACATGCTTGACAAGCCACGCTGCTTCACAAGGACGGCTTGCACCTGTCACCCTGGGATTCCAGATATTGGCTAAGGCTCTTGCCACCCCATAGTGCCTTTTTAGGCAAGGCTCAAATTCTAAACCTACCACCCTAGAAAACAAAAATGGGAAGAAACTGAGGGTAATGCTGCTCAATGCAAGAAGTCTAAATCTCAAAATGCACGCACTCAAGGCCCTTCTCAGTATGGAGAACATCGATGTCTGTGCTGTAACTGAAACCTGGTTCAAGGCTCCTGAGAGCACCCCGCACTATTAGGTTTTACCTCATATCATGCGTTCCGGCCCCAAAACCGGACCACACCACAAAAGGAGGGGGTGTATCCATATTCATAAAGGATACCCACACCTCCAGGTTGGTGGCAATGCACGAAGCTTCAGAAACCATCCAGGTGCAACTAACCATAGGCAAAACTGCTCTACAAATTGTAGCATGCTGCAGGCCACCCTCTCAAACTCAGGAACCCCACACAGCCTTCCTGAAGACACTGGAGGGTATAAATGTATCTCCAAACACCATCATATTGTGTGACTTCAACTACCCGAATATAGACTGGGAACATTACTCAAGCCCTAACTTTCTAGCCCAATGGTTCCTGGAGTTCATAAATTAAAATGCCATTGAACAGCTAGTCACTGTTCCCATGAGAGGAGAAAATATACTAGATCTCATTATCACAAACCTGGGGACAAAATGCTCCACACCGGAAGTATATCCCTCATTGGTGAGATCTGATCATAAACTAATCTCACTAGAAATCCACATCCCGCCCCCACCCCAAACAAAAAAGACCACAGTGAAGAACTTCTCTAAAGCAAACTTCACACTACTCAAGACTGGTGTGGTATCCTTCAAGGCCCCTGAGCCAGTGGAAACCACAACCCAAGCTATGAAGCCCTTACAAATGCCTTCTATGAACACTTCCAGGACTGCATGGATCAGGCAATCCCAAATAAAACCAAGACTCTTTCCACAAAGGGCAAACGTCCAGTCTGGTGGACCCCAGCCATTAACAAACTTTACAATAAGAGGAGAAAGCTATTACATGATAGAACAAAATCCATAAAAGGGAAGTCACCCCTGATCATTATTAGTAAAAAAATACGAGCACTCATAAAATCAACTAAGGCCAAGTTTGAGAGAAAACTTGCCATGGATTCAAAGGACAATCATAAGGCCTTTTCCAGCTATGATAGGAACCTGGGTGGAAACTCCCAGATATGCTCAGAATTAGTCCAAAATGATACAAAAATCACTGAACCCACAGACATTGCCAACATACTGGCAGACAGGTTCAGTGCAAACTTCACCCCTCTCCCCTAAAGGAGAGATAACTATCCCAGCAGTGTAGCCTCCCAGACATCTCAAATGCGCAGTTGAAAGCTGCTCTCTAAAGCTAAAACACAGCATCAATGGGACGGATGGTGTCCCCTGTGTGCTACGAGCTAAATGAGGAATTAAACCCACACATAAGGCAGATGTTTAATCTCAGCATTACCACAGGATACGTGCCCAAGGAGTGGAAACGGCAACTGTGGTCCCACTCCACAAAGGCGGTGCCTCTATGGACCCTGGTAATTACCGCCCCATAAGCTTAACAAGTCTAGTCTGCAAAGCTATGGAGAGGATCATAATGGAGCTCATAAACAAAGATATAGGGGACTTGCAGACATTGGACCCGACCCAGTTTAACCGTCAAGGGCAGATCATGCCTTTTGAACTTGGTCGACTTCTTCAAAACAGTCACCAAGGCCATTGATGAGGGAAAGGCAGTCCATACAGCCTATCTTGACCTTGCAAAGGCTTTCGACACAATACCCCACTCGGGTATTGTAGAAAAACTTACCAGCTTAAATGTAAACCCATATGTCACAAGATGCGTTGCAAACTGGCTTAAGGACAGAACCCACAGGGTTAGAGTTGCTGGCTATGTCAGACTCAAGCGGTCACAAGTGGTGTCCCACAGGGCTCGGTCCTTGGCCCCTATTGTTCGGCATCTACTTCTCAGAAGTACAGGCCAACATGGGAGGACTTTGGCTGACAAAGTTTGCAGACGACTGCAAACTGGGCCATAGTGGAAAGTGCATCGGACACGGATATCCTTCAGAAGGGACTCACGGAAACAGATAGCTGGTGCCAGAGCCATGGCCTGAAGTTAAACGCCAAAAAATGTATAGTCATACCCTTCAGGAAAACAAGGTAACCCCAAGCTACCATATAGGCGGCAATCCACTAAGCACAGAAGAGGTTATCAGGGACCTGGGGACCCAGGTTGACAGTGGCCTTTCTTTTGACACTCACGTTGTTAAAGTGGTTAGAAAGACCTTCTACATTGCCCACCTGATCATGAAGGGATTCACATCCAGATCTAGTGAGGTCATTGTTCCCTGTACTCTTCACTTATCAGACCAATGATCGAGTACAATGCCCCATTCGGGATGTATCTCACCCGACATCTGCAGCAATTGGAGAGACCCCAAAAGTTCCTCACCAAAAGGATAAAGGGACTCCAAAATCTGTCATATGCTGCCATATTGAAGAAACTCCAGCTCTATTCAGTCGCATACCGTCTGCTCAGAGGTGACATGTGCCTGACATACAAGGCCATGTCCAGCCCGGAATTAATGGACATGCTCCACCTCAAAAAATCCAAATCCACCAAAACCACTAGAGCAAGTGACTTAAACCTTAGCACGGATATAAATAGAATGTGCTGGAGGGATAGATTTATCACTCAGAGACTCCCTATGCTGTGGAATAAAATCCCAGTCCATGTGAGGCAGAGCACCTCGCTGGCTCTGTTCAAGAGAAATCTTGACCTGTGGATGGGAGATCATAGGTTTACCCTGGGAATCATCTCTGTGTCACTGCTGGACAGAGGCACAACAAACTAATGGGAACAGTATTTTTTCATATAAGGGGTGGCGTAAGCCACAAAACTTTGGGCTAGGCTTATAAATGCCTTAGGGCAGATAGCCTAGTATAAACCTATGAACCTATATGCCTTTGTAAGACATTTTATGGGGGAGGGGTATTAAATGTTTTTAACCTAGGCTGTTGCAACATGTGAGGAATATCAGTAATAAGAAACATTAAGGTATATGGATGTACATTTTCATATGTTTCACCATGGAAACAGTGCTGGGTTAGAGGTTACTGTCTTGCACACAGTTCTGTTTGTCAGTGTGATAGCAACGTTTTAAGCTAATCATTGTTATGTTACAGATACATTTACATTGTGACAACTGATACTTTTCCCCCTAGGGGGTTGAGTACAGAGTGTAATTGGAGGCTGTTGAACTACATCTGTAATTAAGTGTTGTTTGATTCTTATCTTTAAGGCAAGTGTGTTTTTTACTGTTGTACTACCTGAATGCTTTAGCCTAGACAGCAAAGTATGTTATGTTTTGCAGATTACTGTATCATTTGTTTTCTTTGAGAGTTGCATTAATCAGTTATTATGTATTTCAAACACCTAAATGCTATAAGAAGTGGCATAAACAACTTAAAAAGTACACAAATAAATATTTATATGTATGCAAACTGTGTGTGGTGTCATGTCCTTTGCATTGTGTGTGGGTATATGTTTCATGCAATAATTCTCATTTGTAGGAAAGAATCAAACACTGGCCATTTGAAAAGGTGGCAACTGCATGAATAATGGCTGTTTGATATTCTGTGCACCATCTATGCATACTCTCTTTATATATATCTATGTCTTTATATATTTATATATGTATGTATACATGTATGTATATATATATATATATATATATATATATATATATATATATATATATATATATATATATATATGTATATATATATATATATATATATACATATATATATATATATATATATATATATATATATATATATATATCTATATATATGTGTGTGTGTGTGTGTGTGTATGTATCATTAGAATGTTTAGTGCTTCCACATTGTGCATTCCCTATGGAAGACTAACTGTTCTGCGTGATATGTTAGAAAAATCATCCCAACATCATTGAGCTGTGATGGCTTAATGATAACTTGTTGTGGCTATGTTGTGCAGGGTCCTGGGTTCATGACTTACAAGTGTTGGTTATTTTGTTGCAAGGTAGAACAGTTCAGCTGTGGAGGAAGGGATAATGGCAATAATTACAAAAGGTCCCTATTTTACGCCCCTTCAATGCCTTTTACAGTGCTTTTGGTCATATGTTTTGCAGTGAGAGGTTCACAGTGTGAATCCGATGTCTGAATGAACTACATATATATATATATATATATATATATATATATATATATAGATAGATACACATATACATATATAATACATTTTCCTTACTGTTGAATGACTATGCTGCCTGATATGTTTGAAAAAACATCACACATATCTACAGCTCAGATAGCTTAGTGGTAACTTACTGTGGCTATGGCATGCAGAGTTCTGGGTTCGCGATTTGCAAGGGTTGATTATTTTGTTGCTGGGCAGAACAAGGGCTGTTGTGCAGAGTGATTAAAGCACTTTTAAGCAGTTGTAAGCAGGTTTGTGTGGCAGTAAGCAATGCTAACTTCCAGTTAAATATACTTATAGATGGCCTTAAAAGTGCTTAATCTGAGTAGGCATTGCTTAGCACTGCGCAAACAGGCTTAATCCCGCTCACTACTGCTTAAAGGTGCTTACTCCCGCTTACCACATGTTAATTTCTTTAAAAGAAAAAAAAAACAAAAGAGGTGATAGGAAAGTGGTGAAAAAGAAAAAGGGGGCACACAGACGAAAAGACAATAGGGAAAGTAGATAGGGGTGTGCAGTACGGGTGTTGGGAACGTCCATAGCTGTCAATTTCTTCTACAGCAACAGCTGTGCATATATACTGAATTTGGTAGTAGATTTGGATACTCAAACCCCTGAGAGAGGGGTGAGGACAACAATAATGTGTTGTGAAGCCAATTAGATCAGATTAAATGTGTACAGTGGACATATGTGGGAAATGGACAGCTATGTATGGGCAGAATTTTTTTTGGAGGAACAGATTGCCCTTTCTTTTTGTAAGGTGAGAGTGGGATGTTGGGGAAGGATAATGGATATATTTGGGGAGGTAGGTTGTGTAGGAAGACAGACAAGACAGACAATACAGCATACAGGGGTGGTATATGACACATCTTCTTCTTCTTCTTCTTTCAGCTGCTCCCGTTAGCGGTCATCACAGTAGATCAACTGTTTCATTTCTTCCTGTCCTCTGCATCTTGCTCTGTCACACCAACCACCTGCATGCCCTCTCTCATCACATCCATATACCTTATCTTAGGCCTTCCTCTTTTCCTATTACCTGGCAGCTTCATCCTTAGCATTTTTTCCCAATATACTCTGCATCCCTCCTCAGCACATGTCCAAACCATGTAATCTTGCCTCTCTGGCTTTGTCTCTTAACCTTCCAACCTGGGCTGACTCTCTAATATACTTATTCCTAATCCTGTCCATCCTCATCACACCCAGTGCAAATCTTAACATCTTCAACTCTGCCACGTTAAGCTCTGACTCCTGCCTTTTTGTCAGTGCCACTGTCTCCAACCCATATAACATAGCTGGTCTCACTACCCTCTTGTAGACCTTCCCTTTCACTCTTACTGGTACTCGTCTGTCACAAATCACTCCTGACACTCTTCTCCACCCACTCCATCCTGCCTGTACTGTCTTCTTCACCTGTCTTCCACACTCGCCATTAATCTGAACTGTTGATCCCAAGTACTTAAACTCATCCACCTTCGCCACCTCTACTCCTTGCATCCTCACCATTCCTGTGTACTCCCTCTCATTCACACACATATATTCTGTCTTAGTCCTGCTGACCTTCATTCCTCTTCTCTCTAGAGCCTATCTCCACCTCTCCAGGGTCTCCTCCACATGTTCCCTACTCTCACTACAGATCACAATGTCATCTGAAACATCATAGTCCACGGGGACTCCTGTCTGATCTCGTCTGTCAACCTGTCCATCACCATTGCAAATAAGAAAGGGCTCAGAGCTGATCATTGATCATAATCCCACCTCCACCTTAAATGCATCCATCACTCCCACCACAGACCTCACCACTGTCACACTACCCTTATACATATCCTGTACCATTCTTACATACTTCTCTGACACTCCTGACTTCCTCATACAATACCACAACTCCTCTCTAGGCACGCTGTCATATGCTTTCTCTAAATCCACAAAGACACAATGCAACTCCTTCTGACCTTCTCTGTACTTCTCCATCAACACTCTCAGAGCAAACATCGCATCTGTAGTGCTCTTTCCTGGCATGAAACCATACTGCTGATCACTAATCATCACCGCCCTTCTTAACCTAGCTTCCACTACTCTTTCCCATAACTTCATGCTGTGACTGATCAGTTTAATCCCTCTGTAGTTACTACAACTCTGCACATCACCCTTATTCTTAAAAATCGGTGCAAACTGGGCGCCATAGTCGAAAACACATCTGACACAGATATCCTCCAGAAGGGCCTCACAGAAACGGATAACTGGTGCCAGAGCCATGGCCTGAAGTTAAACGCCAAAAAATGCATAGTCATACCCTTCAGGAAAAACAAGGTTACCCCTAGCTACCATATAGCTGGCAATCCACTGAGCACAGAAAAAGTCATCAGGGATCTGGGGACCGAGGTTGACAGTAGCCTTTCGTTTGGCACTCATGTTGCTAAAGTAGTTAGGAAAACCTTCTATATCGCCCACCTGATCATGAAGGGATTCACATCTAGATCAAGGGAGGTCATCGTCCCCCTGTACTCATCACTCATTAGACCTATGATTGAGTACAATGCCCCATTCAGAATGTATCTGACCAGACACCTGCTGCAGCTTGAAAGGCCCCAAAAGTTCCTCACCAAAATGATAAAGGGTCTCAAAAATATGTCTTATGCTGCCCGACTGAAAGAACTCCAGCTCTATTTAGTCTCATACCGCTTGCTCAGAGGTGACCTGTGCCTGACATATAAGGCCATGTCAAACCCAGATTTGATGAATATGCTTCACCTCAAAAAAATCTAGATCCCTCAGAACCACAAGGGCGGGAGACTTAAACCTTGACATGGTTATAAATAGAATGTGCTGGAGGGACAGATTCATCACCCAGAGACTCCCTATGCTGTGGAACAAAATCCCGGTACATGTGAGGCAGAGCACCTCGCTGGCCTTGTTCAAGAGGAATCTTGACCAATGGATGGGAGATCGCAGATATACCCCAGGGATTACTTCAGTGTCACTGCTTGACAGAGGCACAGCAAAATGATAGGCATAGTTTTTATTCAAACTAAAGGGGTGGCGAAAGCCACATAACTATGGGCTAGGCTTATAAATGCCCTTGGGCAGATAGCCTAGTATGAACCTATGAACCTATGAACCTATGAAAACACTTTTTCTCCATTCCTCAGGCATCCTCTCACTTTCCAAGATTTCATTAAACAATCTAGTTAAAACTCCACTGCCATTTCACCTAAACACCTCCATGCTTCCACAGGTATGTCATCTGGATGAACAGCCTTTCTGTTCTTCATCTTCTTCATAGCTATCCTTACTTCCTCCTTGCTAATCCACTGCACTTCATGATTCACTATCCGCACATCATCCAACCTTCTCTCCCTCTCATTCTCTTCATTCATCAATCCCTCAAGGTACTCTTTCCATCTGCTCAACACACTCTCCTTGCTTGTGAGTGCATTTCCCTCATTATCCTTTATCATCCTTACCTGCTGCACATCTTTACTAGCTAGGTCTCTCTGTCTAGCCAGTCGGTACAGGTCCTTTTCTCTCTCCTTAGTGTCCAAACATTTATACAACTGGGGGTGGTATATGACACATGTGGGGGGTAAACACTTTGGACGGGGAGGGGTGCTTGGAAATCAGAAGCCCAGAAGCCCCCAAATGGAAAAAGTGAGACTGACGTCCCCACCCATGGGCAGTCACTACTGCACCTTAACGGCCCCAAAGGTGGCTGTGCTGGGGGCTGAGCAGGAGGGGCAGACTGACCCTCTAATTGGGCCACGTGGCCCTCAAGCTGTCATAGCAGATCTCCAAACTCCTTTTGGAGTTCACTAGGTACCAAACCCCGAATCTAGCTTTGGGTGGCATGATCCTGTTCACGCCCATTCCAAGGGGTGGGTGAACCCTATCCCCTGAGGCAGTTCCAGCCAAAGGTGATGCAAGATAAGCAGACAAGGCGGTCACAGGTTGGGTCCCAGATATGCTGGGGCCCTGTGCCATGGCCAGATGAGGTGGAAGAGGTGGGTCCACTGGAACCGGCCTTCCCAAACGTGCTATGGTGTTACAGTTTTAGAACATATGTGAATTAGTAATAGACAACACAAGCCAGAATTAGTTATAAAAGCATACATAGATATTCCCATTAACCCAAAACAACAGATTTGGAACAGTTGTATAGCAAACAGAACACATGCATATATGGACCCACAGTGACCATTACAATGGCATGCAGGTTAAATTGCACCAATGATAGTATTTCAACATGGAACATTAATAGAAACACATTTCAATATTTGTTGAATAATAGGACATATGTTCCAACAGTAGGTTTGGTGTAAAACATACCCATTGATTTGTCTGTTTAGATTATTGTTGCATATATGGTGGGGGGGAGATGTCAATTAACAACTTGTATATCCTTGCAGTACTCAGAACTTTAATGGTCGGGGCGTGGCCAAGGATGAACACAGGATAGCAGCAGATTTCTTCAGCTCCACCAATTTCATTACACTGCCAGGAATTAATTACTTAAAAAATTAATTTTTGAAGTAATTTTCTTTCTAAATATGTTTGTTTTATATAGTTCTTGAACTATATCTAAAAAAGAAAGGAAATTTTAACAATATTCCTGTCAGAAATCACTTTGGAAATTTTCCTGTCAGTTTATCAGTCTGAAATGAGTTCCAGTAAGACAAATTCTCAAGACTCCAGCATCAAGAAAGAACTTCAGTCTCTGATAACTATAATCCAGCAACTTACTGCTAAGATGGATAAAATGGATACTAAAATAGATACCTTCATAGAAAAAACTACAAAACAAATAGACTTGTTACATATAGACCTGCAACAACAGAAGATCCAGATGACAGGCATAGAAGAAGCTGTGAATGACATGGAAAATAGAATCCAAGAAGAGGAAATCAACATTGAGTTTCTGCTGAAACAAAATACACATTTACAAACAAAGCTGGATGACCTGGAAAATAGATCTAGGCGCAATAACATTAGGATTTTTGGACTGCCAGAAAATATTGAAGGTAACAATATTACTTCTTTTTAACAACATGGCTCCCTAAAACTTTAGACTTACCAGAAGCATTCTCTTTTGGTATTGAAAGAGCACATAGATCTATAGCTAATACTAACTCTAACAAAAACTATCCTAGATCAGTTATAGTTAGATTTCTATCATCTTTTGATAAAGAGATGGTTCTTAAATCTGCTTGGGCTAAAGCTCCTGTTAAGATTAATGAGACAACTGTGCATTTTGACAATGACTATTCTTCCTTGGTAATAGCTAAAAGAAAAGTTTTTCTGCCACTAATAAGGGAGCTTAAAAAACCACAGTTTAAAACATACCTTCTGTTTCCTGCCAAGCTAAAAATCTTCCTTCCTGATGGTCCTAAAATTTTTGATGATTTAGACTCTGCTTTACTGTTTATCAAAAAAAAATAAGATTTTGGATAAAATAGAGGAAATGGAATGGGCTAGTCCTTCATTAAAGAGACTGGCAACTGAAATTTCGTGGAAGACTTCAGAGAAGAAGAAGAGACTAAAAAACAAATGATTTGTTCTATGTTTTTTTTTTACTTTTTTTTCTCTCATCATTTTACTTCATTATTAATCTTTTTAAATATAGTTCCTGCATTTCCAGAAAGCCACAAATATTCTGAGAAAGATTTAATCAAAGTAATTCTCTGTGTGCAAAGAAATGTTTTGTTTCATAACCAGTCAAAATATCTGAGGAACTAATAACAAGCTATTATTCAATTTGTTTCTCTTTCTGAAAAAGAGAAGTAAGGTCAGTGATTTGATACATTTTTTTTAATTTTTTTTTCTCCTTTTCTTCTTTTCTTTGTTTAAACAATGACATTCTATTTAGATTATGTAGTGGGTAAAGGGTGGGGGAGGGCAGGGAGAGAAGAGTAATGAAAATATGATTAATAGAATAATAACATATATATTCCTTGTAAAAGTTTATATGTTCTTCAAATGCTATTCCTAATTATACTTTCTTGATTATACTGCTTATGCTTGTTTGTAAATAATCTGTCATGCTTTAACTAATAATAATTAGAACTAAATAATAGTAAATAATATGTTTTATTTTAACTCTATTAATATAAACAGTAAGTAATATTCCATTGTATATACTTCTTATAGCTTTCTCTTACATTTTTTTATTTCTGCTTTACACTCTTTTATTTTCTACACTCTTTTTCTTTTCTTTATTCTTTCTCTTTATTTTTTTTTCTCATATTAATATATAGAAATGCTTTTGATCATATAGACACAGTAAATAATAAGATTTGCATAAAAATTGAGTTAGGACAAAAATATTGAGTTTTATTACTTATTAATAACTTTGGGCTTAATTTCACTTGCATAGAGGCTGTAATAACCTGTAAAATACATCGCGAAGGTTTTGTCATGTTTAGATGCATTTACACTGCTAAATGAATGTTTGTCACTAGTTTTTAACAAGTTTCCCGCCAGAATGTTAAGGGAGACAATCTGGGATGTGGGCTACCTCATGAACAGTGTCCTCGGGTTGTTTTAAAAGCTTCAACTCTCAGAATTCTCACAGAGAAGCTGAAAGCAGTCAATTTGAACTTTGACCCAGATATCACACTGACACATCGCAGATTCAGGAAGAACACTCTACCAGGAAGTAGAACTGATGCAAATGCGACTATGTGAAGGAAAATGAACTCTTTAACATTTAAATGTGAGTTATTTTATATAATTACTTAAATATCTATGTTATAATTCATAAAATATGTCAGTTATAATGATTTTAAATGATGCAGTTTCTTGTAGTAAGTAAATGTCTTATTTTAGAAGGCATAGAAAATGAAACATTTATTCAAGTGTTTTTGAAAATCTACTTGACTGCAGCATACTAATCTGTGTTAAAAACTTATGTTCCAAACATATACATTACTATAACTCATTTAATTCATCTGATTGACAAGCATAAATAACTGTATAACTCTATTCTGGAAGAAATTGTCATGTGATATATTTTAAAGCAGTAGTATAGACATACAAAATACAGATGGCTACAATAATGCAAGTGTTTCTGAGAATTTGCATAACTATGCAGTATGATTTATAACAATTTCTATAAATATAATATTTTATTCTATTGACAATAATGAGTATGAGTAAAATGCTCATATACAAGCAATTCAAGGTTTTTTTTTGGAAGCTGTTGACTACATTTACAAGACAGAAAATAGATGCATCTTAATATATGTAATGTCTGAACCATATTAGCCAAAGTTTTTGATTTAAATGAATGTTAGAACTTATTTTTACATACTTTGAATAAATTAATATGTAAATATGCCTTCCTTTTTTTTTTTTTTCTCTCTTTCTTTCACTCTCTCTCTCTCTTTCACGTCTTTTATTTCTCTCTCTCCTCTTGGTTCCTAATATCAAGATTATTTGAATGCTATTTGAATGCAAGTGTATTATATTACATAGATGTATATAGTAGTATGAATAGTTTTAAAAAAAAAAAGTTTATTTTAGTTTATATGATGCTGTTTTATCAAATGTGTAGTCTTGTCTTGCTAGATAATTGAATTGAAAGCTGTTAATTTACGTTAAATATAACCAGTATTAAATTGATAAAGTGGTAGCTGAGGTACTGCTGCTTAGGGTAGGGGGTTAACTTGAGTGGTAAATACTACTCTAAGTTGGAGTTTTAACTCAGGCTGGATGCAAGGTTTAATCCTTACATTATTTTCACTTGTTCATTGTTATATGTATATAGTTTTGACATCCACAATATATTTTGTACACTCATTGTCACTACAAACAAAATTGAATCCTATACAAAATCCCATAAGAGATTCAATAAATACAGTTATATTTAAAGGTACACCTAAAGGAGGAGATGTAACATTACTTATGTTGTTATTTGTTATTTTGATCATAAGATTCTTAAGTTTTAAAATGCCAAATGACATCTTTAAAAGGAATTTCTTTAAACATTAATGGATTGAATAATCCATGTAAAAGGGCAAGCCTAATAAGATACATTAATTTCCATAAGGCCAACTTAGTCTTCCTGCAAGAAACCCATCTCTTGAAAAAAGATATTGATAAACTAGCCACAAACAAATATACAGTATTGGTTAGTTCAGAGCACACTCAGAAAAAGAGGAGTGGCTATTTTATGGAATAAAAGTATGCCCATTCCTAAAACCATTAAGTCTTATCAGGATGACAAAGGAATGCTTTGTATGGTTACAATACAAATTAATGGGAAGACTTACACTTTAATTAATGTATATTGGATACCTGGAATTGGTATTAATACAGTGAAACATCATCTTGATAAGATCATATCATTCTCTATAGGAGATATTATTTTAGCTGGTGACTTTAATTGTATACTACATGAAAGTGATACTACCACTATAGGAAAAAGAAGAATTACATCTAATGCAAAACATTTAAATGATTTTGCTAATTCTTATCATTTGAATGATATTAATAATCAGATAGATTCAAAATCATTACCATACACCTTTTTTCTAACAGATACAAAACTTATTCAAAAATAGATAGGGTCTTTATTTCTAACCAGATGGTAACAGATTTAAGTAATTCCAAAATCATTTCATGTCCTATATCTGATCATAATTCAATTGTTATTGAATTCATGATAAAAAATACTCATAATGTTCAGATCAAAAGGATACCAGCATACTTAATTCAACTAAAAGACTATAAAGAATATATACTTTCAGAAGTAAAACATTTTTAGACATAAATAATACTCCTGAAGTCTCCATTGTCTATGTTTGGGATGCCTTAAAATCATATCTATATGGACAAAGTATCAGATGGTATAATAATAAAAGGAAATCTTGGGATAAGGAATTGTTAGATATTCAAAGTAAATTAGACTCTTATAAACATAATAATAAAGAAAATATTATGGACAAGAAAGTTATTAAAGAAATAAACAAACTAAATGAGAAATACAAAGAAATTTTAACTCATAAAGTTAAAATAACTTTAGAGAAATACAAGTTTTGTCTTATTCAATAAGCCCCAAATACTTACATAGACTTAAAAATAAAACAAAAGGTTGAATAAACAAAACCATATCAAAGAAATCTTTTCTCTAAGGAAAAAGAAGAATGTTTCTAGTATACCAGAAATACTAGATGAATTTAGAAATCACTTTCACAAAATTAACCATAATAACATTAACATGGAACCTAAAGATAAAATAAAGGAGTTTATAACCACAAACATGAACAAAAGCTTAATAAACAACAGATTAAACTATTGGACAAAAGTATTTCATATACAGAGGTTATTACACAAATAAATAAGCTTAAATCAAACAAAGCACCGGGTAATGATGGTATTATACCAGAGATATATAAAATCCTTTCTAAAAGTACATATTCATTAATACATAAGGTTTTTATTTTGGCCCAAACTGAGTTAATAACCCCCATCTTGGCAATATACATTTATTTGCCAATTTTAAAACCTAATAAAGATCCAACTAGATGTACTTCATATCGCCCATCTCATTACTTAATGTTGATTATAAAATGTTTATGAGTATTTTTGCTGATAGATTGAAGACAATCATCCCCGGCATTATAGATATAGATCAGACAGGCTTCATTGTAAATAGAAATACTTTTGATAATATAAGAAGAGCTTTAACATTAATTGATTTTGCAAATAGGAAAAAGAAAGATTTAACACTTATTAGTCTTGATATAAGTTCAGCATTTGATTCAGTAAGTTGGGACTATCTGTTTACCTTACTGAAGTGCACAAACTTCTCAGATGCATTTATAAATCTAATTGAGCATTTATACAAAGGAACATTGGCTTATATTAAGGTAGGAACATATGTTTCACAAAAAATACCCATTTTAAAGGTACAAAACAAGGATGTCCACTTTCTCCACTATTATTCACTTTAGTAATGGAGCCTTGGGCTAATTTGATCAGAAACAGTACTGACATAGAGGGTTTTGAAATAGATGAAAATACAACATCCAAAATTCAACTTTTTGCAGATGATGTTCTAATTACATCAGCAGGATCTAATTCTTCTATGCAGTCTCTATTTGATAAAATGATAAATTTTAAAAATATTTCTGGTTTAATATTCAATGAAGAAAAAAACTAAAATACTACCTATATATATACGAAAAAATATTCGCATTAGTGATTTTACTAAATATGTACCCAATTCAGGTCAGATAACTTATTTAGGTATAATACTATCTAAAGATATTAAATCTATTATATATAATAATTATAAGACTTGTTTTCTTAATATACAAAATCTTTTTAATACCTGGAATAATATGTTTTTTACTATGGAGGAGAGACTTACAATTATTAAAATGATAATATTCCCCAAGATTTTATACTTAATACAATCAATAATACTTCCACCTACAAAAATAATTATCAAGAAACTGAATACACTAATGTTAAATTTCCTATGGGCACCTAATAGACCTAGGATTGCATTAAAGAAACATACTAATAGCTGGTCTCAAGGGGGTATTTCTTTTCCAGAATTTAATTTATATACTATCTCTTCTATTGTAAAAGTTATTACTTTATTAATAGATCAGTCATATGTCATAAAATGGAAAGATTATTGGGAGCTAATTAGTATGCACTTCATGAAAATCTCCTTAACACATAAAAATATGATTGTAAATAACTCCATGTTATGGTTACTAAAGGAATTTTGTACTTCACCTATTACACCTAAACATATGGTTTGTTACCCATTAAATATTATTATTAGCTATTGTAACTTTATATTCATGCACCCTAAGTATAGGGAATGGAATTTTATTATATTCCCTATAATGTATACTCAGGGTATGCTTTTGTCATCTACTTCTGAAGGAACTCATTTAGCTATAGATAATGATACTGGTATCAGTTGATATCTGATAATAAAGTTAAATATCTAGATTTCTTAAAACAAGAATTTGATCTAAGAGAAACTTGTTGGTTAGAGGTTCAGACCTTTAGACAACATCTCATTAATAAAATAGATCTAATGTCTATAACAGTTAAAGAATCTATTCCAACACTGATTGATTACTTGATATTAAATTTACAACATAAAGTTTCTGATAAAGGTAAACTTTCATACATACATAAAATTATCAGACAAGAAACTTTTTACAGTGTAGATACATACTGGAATTATTTCACTTCTATTAATGGGGACCCACCAAATCAACAAGATAAACAATATATATTGGAATCTGCCTATAGAACTACGTCTTCCATTGTGTGGAGACTTTATACATGGAAATTTTTACATAGATCTTTTTATACACCTTTGATGATGAATAAAATAAATAATAAAGATAATTCTATGTAAGAGATGTAATGTAGAAATTAATGCTGACTGGGCTTATATGTTTTATGACTGTATAAAATTGAAAGAATACTGGAAGTCAATTAATGAATTTTTGCAGGCTCTTTTTACAGATAATTTCATTATTTCTAAATCTCTTATATTATTCAACACACCTGTACCTCAAAGTGTTAAAAAGGTTAAGCTTCCCTTGTTATGGTCTATTCTAGCAGTGGCTAGGAAAATAATAACCAGAAATTGGATTTCAGATACACCTCCTTCGTTCAATGAATTTAAAAATGTTATGAATATAGTGTGCCATATGGAAATAAACACAATTACGTCAAGAACAACTAGAAAAATATCTTATTATATTGTATGGGATAATTTACAAAATTTGTTAAAAAAATCCTAATTTCAATAGCATAGTATTTTAGTTTAATTAATTGATCTGATTGTAGTGGATGTCTTTGTAAATAC
The DNA here is from genome assembly GCF_019279795.1 of Protopterus annectens. Taxonomy (NCBI): domain Eukaryota; kingdom Metazoa; phylum Chordata; order Ceratodontiformes; family Protopteridae; genus Protopterus; species Protopterus annectens. Next base: position 1,759,428,618 of record NC_056741.1, on the reverse strand, counting down.
TTTAGTTGTTTTGTTGAATGTTATAATCATATCTATTTTTAATTACTTGTATAAAATTGTTATATTTCTCTTGTATGTTAAAACAATAAACCTGTTTTGAAAAAAAAAAGAACTTTAATGGTCATTGCTCTAATCATTACTCTGCATGTATTATTACAATATCCTATGGCCTTGGTTTGGGCAGTGGTATGTTTGTACACAGTGTATACTTCAACTGTCTTACAGCTAAGTTCTACTCCTCTTACCTGGTGGACCTGTGGAGGGAATGTTTGTTAACACTACTTCACTGTTTCTAGACATATTCCCAGATTCCTAGTTGAAATTATGCACATACCTCTCAACCTCTTAATGCACAACATCTGGACAATACTTGACAAATGGGGCAACAAATAGACATTTTAAATATTGCTCTTATAAACTTTTAGACAGTTGCTAGAGTAACAGGATTTGTTTTAATATACATTTTCTGAAGGATTTGAAGTCTGAAACTCAAATGTATGGAACTATTTAGTGATTACAATTCTGAGATCATCCCAGTGATTTGCCAGGAAGAAAGAGGAACAGGCCAAAAATATGAGCCAATTATGTGGACATTCTGCGAAAAGCTGTACATTTGAGAGGTATGATTATGCATACAGCTTACTACCACTCCCAGGATTTGAGCCATGGCTGTGTGTGCTAAAAATACAATAATTTGTTCTTCATCAGAGTGAGCTATTTAGAAACTGCTGTTTGCTCCTTCACTGTTTTCTGTCTAAGTCTCTCTTGGGTGTACAATCTGACCTTGTACTTACAGCAGTGTTATACACACAGTCCTAGACATATTTTTTTATGTAGCACAGTGTGGGTAACAGTGGTTAACACAACATTACTATTCAGAGACTGCAACACTAAATGCCATACTATACTAGAGTAAACACAACCATTCCAGTATGTAGAACTTTATTGCCAGGCAGTTACAGTTTTATTTAAATATCACCTGTATGGGACTATTACTGTCATATTGTTTGCTTTATTCAGTACAACCCATACACAGTTTTTATACTGCCAGGTGACTTTCTACTACTTTATATTTGTTTGGTATGACTACTACAAACAGGATTGTTACTCACCAGCCTCGCAACGCAGCCTTAGCAACCTATTGGCATGGGCTTCCTGATTCACAGCCCGCTCAGCTGCAGCTGTAAAGGGAAGAGAAAAATATTTAGGCATACCTATCCATTACATACACAAGCTGGACTTTGGTAAACAGTTATTGATATGAATACTTACACACTGCTGGGACATCACCCCTCTGCCTTGCTTCTTGGACCCACTCATCCAAGAGCTCCCTCTTCCTATGCTTCAAGTCGGCATAGTCATGCTGGACCTGCTCACCAGTCTGAGGGATACCAGTGGAACTGGTGAAATCATGGGCAAAATGGTCCCAGGCTTCTACTTTACATTGGGAGCCATGGTACTGGCCCTGCAGCAGTCTGTCATCATGGTTTTTTACCAGGAGTCCTACCATAACCTTAGACTCCTGTATGCCCCAGCGCTGTGCTTTGAAGAGCATGCCCTCACCAACACCTGCCATACCGCCTACAGTGGGAAGCTGCAACCAGTTATGAGCTGTATTCCCACCTGTGGTATTTAAATATGTCCGATTTTCCACCCTTTGCTGTGATTGGACAGTTTTGAATATGCTGAGCTAAGCTAAGCTACGGACAAACCTGCTTAGTTAAGGTTGGCAATGCTTAAAAGGGCAGGTTCAACATTGCTTACCAATGGGCAAATCCACTTAGCTGGGCTACTCATTGCTTATCAGTCATATTTACGCAATCCTTTTACCTGGTAAGCAGAGCCATGCAATGCTGTATAGGATTTATTCACCATTCATTACATGTTATAAATTTGTTTACTGTCCCTGACACCCCCCAGTGTGCATTACATTTATTTATGTGTGACTATATTGTATGGGGCACTTGTGTTTATATGGGGATTTCACAACTTTATTAAACTGACACCTCACATCTGGACCTACTACAGTACTCTGGTTAACAAGTATATGTTATTTAGTAGCTAATTATAAAAAAAAAATGTTTATGTACTGCTTTCACATGCAAAATGCAAATTGGTTATATTGGAGATTGAATCTGGATTGGCTGTTTGCAAAGTGTACGCACTAACCACTGCACTATTCCAGTACTATTTATGTTGGATGGCTTGTTCTATTTAACTTCTTGTGCTGTTTAAGCTGGACAAAGCATAGCTAAGCAACGGGAACACCCATGCAGCTATGCTTACACTTTATTGCATGTTTTAAAAAAAATTATTTGTTCTGATTTTTTATTTGTACCCTTCAGAATATCCAAGCTACTCCACAAAAAACCCTGGTAGAAGTCCAATGCTGTATGATGTAAATATTTAATCCTTTAGGTACAAATGCCAATAAAGACAAGGTATAAAATAGCAACATTTATAAAAAGTGAGGGCTTTCTCAGTGGTAGACACTGCTTCTTCAGACAACAGTAAAAATGAGAATAAATGTTTAAATACAAACAACATAATGACATGGCCAGTCAACATAACTAAAAATTCCCTCCTAAAGTATTAATTAAAAAATACCCACAACCTTAAAGTAAAAAAATACACCACTTAAGAGATGTATGTTTACTGAAGCCTTCTGGATCTTAGTACAGGCTTAAGGGGGACACTGTCATTCAGGCCAAGGCCCCTATGTGAGCCCAACCTTAAGATCCACTGTAATTCAATTCCCTAAGTCCTATTTACAATCTCCCCCATCCTCAGGCCCTGATCAAGAACTTGCAGAACTTGAAATAAGAAAATATGTTGGGCACCTGCTTGCATGGTATGTTTGGCTAGGGCAGTCCAACCCTTTTCTAATACAATAGAGCCGATCCCTTATTCTATCTTTTAAATGTTGGTTAGTCTTCCTGATGTAAAACCTAAAGCAGATTATACAATGTGCCATATATATCAAGTTTATGGTGTTACAACCTGCCTTGGATCGCAATTGCCATAGGTGGCCAGTTTCAGGGTGCTTGAAAAGTCTGGATTCATCCATACAATCACAGTATGCACAAGCACCACACTTACGAGTACCAACCCAATCACTAACAATGTCATTCAACAGTCCTAAGTAGCACAAGTGCTGCTTCAGGTTCTTTTGGTTCCTATGCACAAACCTTGGTCGGGGGCCTACCAACTCAGAGATTTTGTTATCCACCTGTAAGATGGACCAATGCTTACGAAGGACGTTCTTAACCATGTTAACATCCTGCATATAAGAAAGTACCACCGGAACTCCAGAGGGTCTGATCCATCTTTCCACTGGACATAACATATGGTTAGAAAAACAAGATTTAGCTCACCCCCCCCCTCCCCCGCTCTCATTCAAAGCCTTACATCTGGCCTTGGTAATTTCCATCTGACTATATCCCCTAGCTGTAAAAACTTCACTTATTTAGTTCAATTCAGAAGAAAAATCCTTATTATCACAGGACAGATGAGACACTCTCATAGCCTGTCCAGTCACTACATTAGAAAACACATAAGGAGGGTGCATACTGTCCCTATACAGAAAAGCTGGACAGTTACAGTCCTTCCTATGGACTATGGTGCACCAACCCTCCTCTCTCTCTTAAACACAGTTACATCCAAATAGTTGATGGACTGAGTGGAACTACACATAGTAAATTTAAGAAAACCACTGGTGTTGTTAAGAACTTGAAAAAACTCCATCTATTGATGCTCATTACCATGCCAACCAACAAAAAGATCATCGACAAAGCATCAATAAAATGTAACATGGGAATCCCTAAAATTTGTTGCTCCTACTCAACTATCACTAGGTTGGCATATGAGTTAGCACAACTCGTGCCCATCACCACACCTGATATTTGCTTATAGCATTTGTCCTTAAACAGAAATATATTAATGTCCAACACTATCTCAAGCAGCATGCACAAAAAGTCAACATAACTAGAAGAGAACTTACAAATCTATACAGTACTTTCTTAACCATAAAAATGCCGTCTTGATTGGGGATACAAGTAAAAAGGGAAAAAACATCAAGAGTCACTAATATATCAATAGTCGGCTGTGTGGTATCAGTGGTGGCCATATAGAGGTCTCGTAAAAACTGTTCAGTGTCTTTGAGGACTATAGGAAAGCCCCCAAGTACCTCTTACAATTGTGAATCAAGAAAGATGGAGAATGGCTCAGTGAGCCAACCACCACCAGCTACTATTGGTCTAAATGGAGGGTATACAGGATTCTTGTGTATTTTAGGGAGTCCATAAAACTGGTGTTCACTACACCTCCCATGGAAATGCCTTCAGTTTCTGGCTCAGAGAAGTTTACACTAATGTCCGAAACGAGTCCAGCAGTACGACGCAAAATCATCCCAACTGTTAAGGACCAGGTTTTTCCAATACTGCCCTTACCATTTTGCCATCATAGGACAGGATCTACGGACAATGAGGGATCAAGAAATGGCCAGAAATGGAAGGTGCCACCAGGCATGAACCAAACAAGGACTCTCAAGAAGATGTGGGGTTTAAACCAAATGGACTGATATAGAATACCTCACAGTATATACTTAAACCAGCTGAATGCACTGGGTTGCTGAAGAGCCTAGGGTTTATACCATCAAGGAGAACTGATCTGAGTGAATGCCTTGTTGAATTAAGACTGTTTACACGTAATGTGACTTTGAAAGCAATGTTTAGTAATGAGATGGACTTTTCTAAGCCAGTATTTTGGAAACCTAGTCTTTTTGTACCTAACTTACTACATAGTGTAGAGGTCTTTTTACAAGTATGTGAGAAAGATCTCTATGACAAATGTAATGTAGCTAGTACATTTAGTTATAACAACAATCTCTCTAGAGTAGAACAACAGGCATTAAATGATTTGCAGCATAATAAAGATATTGGCATTTGCCAGCGGATAAGGGTGGGCCTGTGGTAGTGTTAGATGCAGACTACGACTACATGGAAATTTCTTATATGTTATTGGACACTGTTACTTATTGTATAGTGGATACGAATATTGTTTTTAATTTGTATACTAGCATTTTGAATTCTTTAAATGAGTGCGTGTGTATGGGCCTTATGACACAGGAGATGTTTGATTATTTTAAAGTTGATGCACCTCTGATACCCCAGCTTTATAGTCTACCTAAAATATACAAGAATCCTGTATACCCTCTGTTTAGACCAATAGTAGCTGGTGGTGGTTGGCTCACCAAGCCAATCTCCATTTTTCTTGGATCACAATTTAGAGAGGTACTTGGGGGCTTTCCTATGGTCATCAAAGACAATGAACAGTTTTTACGAGACCTCTATATGGCCACCACTGATACCACACAGCCGACTATTGATATATTAGTGACTCTTAATGTTGTTTCCCTTTTTACATGTATCATCAAGAGGTCATTTTAACGATTAAGAAAGTACTGTTTAGCTCTTGTAATTTCTTTTCTAGTCATGTTGACTTTTTGTGCATGCTGCTTAAGATAGTGTTGGACAATAGTATATTTCTGTTCAAGCGCAAATGCTATAAGCAAATATCAGGTGTGGAGATGGGCACAAGTTGTGCTAACTTGTATGCCAACCTAGTGATGGTCGAGTAGGAGCAACAAAGTATCTTAAATAGAAGGGATTCCCATGTTACATTTTATTGACGCTTTGTCGATGATCTTTTTGTTGGTTGGCATGGTAATGACATCAATTGATGGAGTTTTTTTCAAGTTCTTAACAACACCAGTGGTTTTCTTAAATTTACTATGTGTAGTTCCACTCAGTCTATCAACTATTTGGATGTAACTGTGTTTAAGGGAGAGAGGAGGGTTGGTGCACCAAAGTTCATAGGAAGGGCTTTTACTGTCCAGCTTTTCTTCTTAGGGACAATATGCACCCTCCTTATGTGTTTTCTAATGTAGTGACTGGACAGGCTATGAGAGTGTCTCATCTGTCCTGTGATAATAAGGATTTTTCTTCTGAATTGAACTATCTAAGTGAAGTTTTTACAGCTAGGGGATATAGTCAGTTGGAAATTACCAAGGCCAGATGTAAGGCTTTGAATAAGAGGAGAGGATGAGCTAAACCTTTTTTTCTCTGACCATATGTTAAGTCCAGTGGAAAGACAGACCAGACCCTCTGGAATGCTGGTGGTGCTTTCTTATATGCAGGATGTCAACATGGTTAAGGACATCCTTTGTTAGCATTGGTCCATCTTACAGGTGGACAACAAAATCTCTGAGTTGGTAGGCCCCCGACCAAGGTTTGTCCATAGGAACAAAAATAACCTGAAGCGACACTTGTGCTACCCAAGATTGTTAAATGATGTTGTTAGTGATTGGGTTGGTAGTCATAAGTGTGGTGCTTGTGCATACTGTGATTGTGTGGATGAGTCCACATTTTTCAAGCACCCTGAAACTGGCTGCCTGTGTGCCAACTTGGTATGTGTGGCACATTGTGTAATCTGCTTCAGGTTTTACGTCAGGAAGTGTAAAAGACATTTAAAAGAGAGGATAAGGGACCACCTCTATTGTGCTAGAAAAGGTTGGGATTGTAGTGCCCTAACCAAACATACCATGCAAGCAGGTGCCCAACATATTTTCTTATTTCTGGTCCTGCACATTTTGCATCAGAGCCTGTTGATGGGGAACATTGTAAATAGGACTGTGGGAATTGAACTACAATGGATCTTAAGGTTGGGCTCACAAAAGGGCCTTGGCCTGAATGACAGTGTTCCCCTTAAGCCCAAGATCCAGAAGGGTTAAGTAAACATACATGTCTTAAGTGGTGTATTTGTTACTTTAAGGTTGTGGGTATTTTTTAATTAATAATTTAGGTGGGAATTTTTAGTGATGTTGATTGGCCATGTTATGTTGTTTGTATTTAAACATTTATTCTAAAAAGTAGCTAGAGCGAAAAGTAGAAGGACCACACTTGGCAAATGATGAATTAAGCTTTCTTCCACTTTATTTAATTGTGGACTTCTTCAGAAAACCAGGATGCCTCCCTACATCCTGGTTTTATTTACAAAAACAGGAAATGATGTAAGAATCATACCATACATATATATATATAAAAAAATAATAAAAATGAATGTAAAACATTAAACACTCTAAACTTGATGTCATGATTACATCCTATCACAAATCTATTGATATTTAAAAATACTTCATTAAAAACCATATTTGTTACTTGTTTTAGGTTTTAGTTATTTTTTGTTATTGTTTATTATTCATTACAAAGCTTTCCATAACTTTGATTATTTCTTGAATATGATGTATTGTATATGTTTTGTTTCTGTACTAGTAAAGTGTCACTCTGGTACTAATGAGAACCAAAACCAAATGTTCCCCATTGTAAAGATGAAATAATACATAGACTAATGAAACCCAGTGTGACGGAACAGAATCCGTCACTTGGACTCATGTTATCACAGCATAAAAATGGATAATCTCGTCAAGGCCCCTGTCACAATTCAAAATATCACGGACCCCAGGATGATCCTAAGGAATGAACTTCACTCAGAAACACATTTGTACCTAGAGGACTGGATATTTACATCATGTAGCATTGGCCTTCTACCTGGGTTTTCTGTGGATTTCTATTTTATATCCATGATAATGCTGAACCTGTTATTCTATCAACTTTCTGCTTTGTGGGACAATTGTCCCTTATGGCTTTGTCCACATTCCTTACTCTGGTGGGTTGGGAGGTGTGCGCTATGTGCTTATGCTACATCTGTTATTCTATCAACTTTTAGCTTGGTAGGGAGAATTGTCCCTTATAACTTTGACCAGATTTCTTACCATGAAGGGGTGGGGGTGTTATGAGCATTCTCCCTCATTTTAAATTGCCGAAAGGCAATTCTGGAGTGCAGGTGGCATGTGTATTGTGAGAGCTCTGCTTTCAGACACACTTCCTGGACTCGTATACGAACCCATGTACATTTTAGAGCATGGCAGTGCACCTTCATACATATGCATAACTTATTCCTGCATGGCTGCTTGCTAAATCTGGGGGTAAAACATCACTTGCATCCATGTAGGCACAATGTGTGGAATACAAATGCAATTAGCGCTGCTGATCATCGTGCAAAAACATAAACTCTGTTGGCTTTGCTCTAAGCCTACTTGGAGTTTATTGAATCCCACGCTGTATCTTTTATATATTTTTCATATGAGGTGTTCTACAGTCTGTATGCAGATGACTTGAAAATGAGTAAACTGACTACAAGTGTTACAGAAAGGGCATGTCAGCAAAATAACTTGACAAAATTGACCATTTCAAAGTCAACCCCCCAGATTCAGCAAGCTCTGCACGGAGTGCAGGAATAGTGCAAGAGCTGATGTACACAATATGGCCGACGAGCGACCCAGGATTGAGCTCTCAGGACATGTAAGAGAGCTACTACACTATTCCTGCATGGACACCACTGCTATATGCTAATTACCTCATTTGCTGGTGAAAACCATGCAAATGAGGTGAATTAGCGATCCAGGAAGCAGGTAGGCGTCTGTGCAGAATAGTAAAACCAGCAGAAATGTATTCAGTTACTAACCAAATACATTTCTGGAAATTACAAAACGGACACATGATAGCTCAAAATAAAGCATATATTCTATGTAGTAAGGATGCCAATGGCCAAATATATGGTCATTGGTATGAAAAATAGTTGAAACTTTATTAAAAAACAAGTTTATTTATTTTTTTTATCTGATCTTGACCATTTAAGTGTAGGGCAGTGGTATGCAAATGGGATCGCCATGAAAATAAGAAAAAAAGGGGGAAATAAGCTTTTATACCAAAATCAGCATTTTGCCATAATAGTCAATGACATGCATAAGACAACAATATCAGGGAATAGTGGTTGCTAAGATGGAAGGCTCAGTGTGAGTGTGGTAACTATGAATTAGCATTCTGGTTTATGCAAGTGAGGGGATTGATACTGAATTACATATTTCCTCTCAGTGTTAGCTTCCACCCAACCGTTTAGGTGCAGCAACACCATTGTGTAAGTATAATAGGTGGCTGACCTCACAAGGTGATGTGTCAGGCATGGTGTAAGCATATTGGAGATCCGTGGAAATAGGACAGGAAATAGCAGCACTGTTCACATCTGAGCAGTGGGTATGCATGGTGTGCTCGAGGCTTAAATGGGAAGGCAATGCGAAGGGAAAAACGGCAGAAGGAAGGCAATCAAGGGGAACTAGCCTAGCTGGGAGGTGAAATGTATCAGAATCAGCCAATTTACTCAGGCAGCAGCCCAGCACACTACTATAAACTATGCAAACACCTTTCAGTCTGGTTTTTCCCACAAATTCTACATCACCGGTGTACACAGATGGGGAAATTTTACCTGACAAAACTAATAAAATATTAGGGGCTGCTGTCACTCTCATACATCAATAAGTGCAAGAGGCTGAGAGTGGTGCAGATGTGAATGCTGATGACAATCCCATAGTGAGGAGGAGGAGAAGAGTGTACAGGCCCAGGGTGACCTACCAGGGGCTACATGAGCTGGAGATACTGGAGCACTGTAGGATGGACAGGGACATCCATACTGAAAATTGCTGAGCTGTGCCGGCCCCACCTCACACACAGAATGAACAGAGGGGAATCTATCCCAGTGCATACCAAGGTATGTGCAAGCTTAAGAATACTAGCTGAAAGGTACCTTCCAAAGGGCAACTGGGGATATCATGGGGATCTCACAGGCATCAGCATCCAGGCTACTCCATCAGTGTCTGGATGCCATGTTAGCACATGCCAGCGAACACATGTATTTCCTCAACACCCGTGAGGCATTGACCAGCAATATGCATCTCTTCCACCAAATAGCCGAATACCCTGAGCTAGTGGGTGCTGTAGATTACACAAACATGCACATCAAAACTCCACCCAGTGAGCAGGGTAGGGTCTACATAAACTGCAAGAGCTTCCCCTCCATCAACCGCCAGGTTGTGTGTGATCCCCAGGGCATTATCTTGAATGTGTGTGCTGGCAGCCCTGGAAGCTACCACAATTCCCACATCTGGGCATATGACACAGCTGTACCAGTCATTTGCCAGTGGGGGCATCCCATATGGCCACCTAGTGGGAGATGCTGGCTACGCACTGGAGCCGTGGCTGATGACACCCCTCAGAAATGCACACACACCTGAACAAGAACTCCATAATGAGGCACACACACAAACCAGAATCATTATAGAGTCTGTGTTTGGGATGATCAAGTCACGGTTCCACTGCCTGGACATATCCAGTGGAGCCTTACAGTACTCTCCAGCTACATGTACGCAAATGTTCATAGTATGTGCCATGCTACACAATATGATCCTGTGGAAACAGCTGCAGCAGGAACAGCATGGGGCAAGGCAACACAGACCCCACCATTGCCAAGGACATCACATGCACAGAGGGACTCGAAGGAGCAACTACCTGAGCCTGCCTATGTAGGTAGAAGGAGGCGTGCCCAGTATGCCCAGGCCTTGGCAAAGAGGCAATGCATAGTGCATACACTGACATGGTAGGGACCCAGGGAATGACACCTCTCCCTGACTCTCACATACAGTAAAAGGGATGCCAAACATGACACTGCCTGTGCTTTACCATGTATAGGCAGTGTACTATGTGCATCCGACATAGTCAGCCTTCCAGCACCATCCTCAATACTGGCCAAGCCACAAGGTAAGTCACTGTTCCTATCAATTACTGAATGGAGTAGTATGTTTTGATAGCTGTATCTATGGTATGGATGCAAGCATGCATGGAAACAGGGTGGCCGAATGGGATGGCAGCAGATAGTGGACACCTATATGGGCAGCATGAAATCCATAACAAATACTGATGTCAACATACTAGGCAGTACTAGACAAGGTGATAACTCCCACTGTAGTACATGAGGTGGCCTAAATAACTGTGGGTGTCCATAGGACACACACATGCATGTCAGTGAGGCACACATACCCACCACCAGCCTCAGCCAGCAGGACAGGTATAGATGAGCATAAAGAAAGGCTGGGCTAAGGCCTCCAGATGATGGCAATGGTGAACAGCCCCCCCTCCAGGCCTACACAGACAGACTACAACAGGTCTGGCAGTTGTATGTTAGTTCTGAAGTGTAAGAAGTCTGAAACTGAAATGTAGGTCAATAAATACTAAGATCTGTACTCTAATAATATGCCTCCAGTCTGCATGATAGATCAGAATACAATATAAAATGGAAGCCAACAGAGTACCTGAAATATCAGTACAGTCATAGCAAATATTTAAAGTCATCAGGTGTGCCCCCCCCCCCACAATCCTTTGTAGAAATGCAGTAACATGTAAGTGTGAGGAGTAATATCAGTGGAGCACAGATTGCCCGAGCAGGCCCAATCTACAGGATAGATTGTTGCATGTGTACAATATGCAGGAGTCTGTGTGTTAGGTTGTTGTGTGTTCAATATTGTCTGGAAGTGATCAGCATGTAGGCATGGAAGGTTGTGTCTCAGTGGGTTATGGGCAGTACTGTGGTTAACAGGGCCATGTTCCGACAACTGCAGTACCAATCAGAATGCTTCTCAGCAATACCCATGTCAGCAGTCATCCATACTCACTGTCCAGATGTCAATATCTGTCACCGTCTGAAAGATGGACATGCCACGAACTTGGACCCATACATACACTCAGTACATAGGTGGAAGTACCTTAGACAGAGTGGATATAATGTAACTGACAACTGCACACAACTTTGGAATTGTACATACAGGTTAGCAGCACATTAGTTGTCTGTGAAGTATGGAATACTGGTGTAGTCTGGCCAATCACTGGCAGACCATAAAAGGCACAGTTATGAAGTAATGAGAGACTGCCTATGTCCACGCACAAGGCAGCATAAGCGGAATGTCCCAGGTATATCTGTGAGTCAGCTGCAAGTAGCTTCCATATCACACATGCACTCAGCTCACCCCACCATCAGCCACAGGATTATTACAGGTCATATCCTTGCTGTTGGGAATGAGTACAATATGAACCCCACTTCTGTGTGGGAATACCCACAGAATGCAGCATGCTGAAGAGGTGTCCTATGCAGGTGTGTCCCTAGCTGTAAGCAGCACCCTGCCTACATCCAGACCAATTGATCAATATGGACAGGAAGTATTGCTTGTAATACCTTGCACACTTACCCTGTCACCCCAGGTAAATCCACTGGCTCGCAGCCTGGGAATGTAGGAGTGAAAGAATGCACTGGCCTGCTACAGATGGCCCACATCACTACCAAATAGCCTACAGTTCTCTGTCAAAGGCCTGTGCCTCACCTGTAGTGCCAATGTATGGTATTTCGTGGGGTCCTAACTAACAAACTAACACAGTCAACAGAACACAATTGCAAGGCCATGTTGGCAAATCCCAGTAGTATGACCCATGTCCTACTGCAAGAACTGTGGACCAATCCATAAATACCACTGAGATGAAGGATCATTTATAGGGATACTTCTCAGATATCACTTGCATAATGTTAGGAAGGGGATAGAATAACGGGGGGGCGGTGTAGAAGCATGGATATCATGGAGTGTTTGAAGTCTGAAACTCTGATGTGTGCCCATACTACCTCTGCCTGCAAACCCATTAATGGGTGGCTACAAACCTGCTCATAAACCACAGTGTGAAGCATAACTGACCAGGTATATGAGCCCTGCCTCTGGGTAACCTGGGTGAATCTGTACAGCAGAGAGGTATGGCCACAGCAGGATATGGCCATTCTGTTAAGTTGATATATGTACAAGAAAGGGATCCTCATCCACCATACTACCAAGGTGCTGGACCATTCACACAAACCCATCAGCAAGTGTCTGTAGTTACCCCTCCAGAATGGCAGGAGTGTGCAAGAATGTGTAGGCTGCAGCCCACAATACTGGACTCAGTTTCATTCATCTCGTATTTCCCGGTAAATAACTGTGAGCAAATAATTATATCTGTCAGTAGTTGATGACATAATGCATCACAGTGTAAAACAGTACATATGTCTGAATATCTCTGCTAACATCAACCATGTAACACAAGTAGCACAGACAGCAATAGTTACAGTATCATATTCCCCTATCTTTTGCCCATTGTGACTCCATATTGTCAACCTATCTACAGATATCCTGCAGTAAGAGTTTGCTCACTGTAGATGTAGAACAAACCCTGGACTGGAGTACAACCCTACCTGGAATGGATTCACACATTCAATACAGAAGGTCATAATGGCCATGTTCCTACACTTGGAGAAATTAAGCCCGTGTCTGACAACACAGTGGACTGTACATATCTGTCATTTGCTGATGTCTGTGCACACACACCAAATTGTACAACATTTATGCTTTACACACACATTGGATAGGAATACTCACACATATCTAAGGCCAACAGACTATAATATGTCAAACATACACACACAGAGATGTGAGGAAGGGAGAGACAGACAGTGACAGAGAGATTTCCATTATGAGGCCTGTCTCACCCACTGCATATCCCAATGGCCTACATCACATGATGAGCTGATGTCAATCACTGTAGATATTCCTTTTGGTAGCCCTCAGCTTTTTAGTGTCTGTGATACGTGTGATAACTGTGTAACACTATAGTACAAATAAGTATTCATGTAGCATTTGTAAACTCAGTCTTGTCAAATGTAAAGTTGTGTGTGTGTGTGTGTGTGTGTGTGTGTGTGTGTGTGTGTGTGTGTGTGTGTGTGTGTGTGTGTGTGTGTGTGTGTGTGTGTGTGTGTTTACAGAGGAATGATTTATGGCCCATTCACACACACTGCACTTCCAATTGCTCATGTTAGCACTCCTGCTGATGGCAGTCACCTTGAAATAACTCTTTGGGCAAATCTCAGCTCTATAAGCTCTATGGCACTCACAATAACTGTGTAATCCTGTAGTGTAATAAGCTAGTTAGGTAGGAATTCTAATCCCAGACATGGCAGCTGTTAAAGTGTGTGTGTTTGGAGATGAATGATTTTAAGGTCATTCACACTCACTACACCTCCCATTGCCCTACGTTAGCACTCCTGCTGATGTCAGTCACCTTGAAATAATCCATTGGCCAAGTCTTAGCCCATAAATTCCATGGAATGTGCAATAATTGCGTGATACTATAGTGTAACAACCTTGTTCAATTGGAAGTCTAATCCTGGTCCTGGCAACTGTGAAAATGTGTGAGAGAGTACGTGTATCTTTCTTGACACCTGGTTTTGTGGACATTCACACTTACTACACTTCCCTTACCCCTCCTTTAGCACTGCTGCTGATATCACTCACCTTCAAAGATAGCTTTAGACATCTTTTCAACATGTAGCTTCATGGCCCTTGCGATAACTGCGTAATACCATAGTGTAGCTAGTTAATTAGATAAGCATTCTAATCCTAATCCTAGCAACTGTTGAAATATGAGTGTTTGTGTGTACCTTTGTTGACACCTGATTTTGTGGACATTTACACTTCCCTTACCCCTCCTTTAGCACTGCTGCTGATGCCACTCACCTTCAACGATACCTTTGGACAGCTGTTCAGTATGTAAGCTCCGTGGTGCTTGTGATAACTAACCAATACCACAGTGTACCAAACTAGTTAGGTAGGAGTTCTAATCTTGGTCCTGGCAACTATGAAAATGTATTTGTGTGAGAGAGTGTATGTGTCTTTGTTGACACATGAATTTGTGGACATTCACACTTACTACTCTTTACTTACCCCTCCTTCAGCACTGCTGCTCATGTCACTCACCTTCAACGATACCTTTGCACAGCTTTCCAACATATAATCTCTGTGGCGTGTGCAATAAATGTGTAACACTATAATAGCAATACATATCTAGGTAGGGGTTCAAAAGTCAGTACTGGCAAGTGTGTGTGTGTGTCTGTCATCAATATCCTCTGTGTGTGTTGGTATGATTGTGTAATAACAGAAACCATTGCTGTGTGGGTTTTGCTACATTATTATATTGAGGACCTATATGTCCCAATGCCCACATTACAAGCCCAACAGTTGTCAAACACCCCAGAAGTTGGTGTAGACAATCCACAGCCATAAATGTCTACTGCCATGTGCAATTACTATGTAACAGTATGGATTAATGAACAATATAGGCAACCCTTATAATACTCAGAGACCACACTCCACCCACGGGTGTTACACAAATATGCTTAGCTCTTTCTCTCTTTCTTTCTTCCTTTCTTCCCTTCTTTCTTTCACTTTTTCTCTCTGTCTCTCTGTTTCTCTCCCTCTCTCTCATTCTCTCCCTCTCTGGTAGATGTAGAAAAATACATCTATTCTGCATAGGCAGCAGCTTGACTTTTGTAGGTAACGCTCATGATCAGCTGATAGCCTGTGCACAAATTGGAATCCCCCACTTGCTAATTGCATGTAGAACAGCTGTGGTATCATTCCTATAGCCAATTGCATGGAAACACACTCCTATAACTAAGCACTTCATGTGGCATTGGCCCTTTTCCTTCACTGTGAGCAGGACTTCATGTGGGTGTCGGACAAACAGCATCACAGAGGGTAGTTGGAAATACTTCTTACAACAGACACTGTAGAGACAGGCCAACAAACTGGAGGGGGATGTTCCAGACATGGAGACAGAATGTACATATTGCTGTTCTACATTTGAAGTAATGCTGGTTTAACAGGGTTTGTGTAGATATGGCTGTTCTGTATGGTTTAAAGTCTGGCATGACAGTGTTATGTGGTTGGGAAAACTCTCACCTGTAGGGCAATCTGCAGACTGGCCAGAGTTTAGAGTTTTAGATTTGGTGTGTTACTCACAAATATTTTGTCTTTATAAATGCAGTAGCATACTGTGATGATTGCAGTCAGGAAATGATAACATCCATGTGTGTTACTGACTTCATATCCCTCAGAAGGGATATGTTACAATAAATCCTGTTACACCAGCAATTTTATCAGTTTAAAACAGGAATATGTCAACAATGGCCATGTGTTTGTGCCTCTGTTCCCCAAGTCTGTTACCCTTTGTCCATATGTCATGCAGTAAGAGGTGGATATGTACAGTATATCGTTATTTACTGACATCATTCCTGATATCAAGCCAGTGATATATCAGTCTGCAGACATGTTATGTAGAGGAGGTCTTATATTTGAAGACAAAACCTGGACATTCTCTTGTCTGTATAGTAATGAATTCTGTGTACTTATGGTGATTTTTGACAGAGTGTCAGTATTGTGTAGTAGTGTATCGTGAATATGTTATTTGGCCTGTGTACAGACTGGGGTAGATGTCAGTGTTCTTGGTCCTGTTCTATCTGACATTGCATGCTGCTCCAGTTTCTGGTACCCTGTCAGCTTATATGTTTGTAGGGCCAGACTGCAACATGTCCCATACCACAGTCAGGCATCAGACTACACTGTGAATTGGACCAGTATATGTAGGGTTCGTGTGTGAGTGGCAAATATGATGATGGGGTTTGTTCACACAGTCCATATACTGTACTATTAATTAGGCTTACCATTATGTGACTGTGACTGTGTTGAGATTGGTTATGGGTATGCACTTTTGCACTGGTGTCTGTTACTCCATGCTGTTACATGCCTGTAGTGCCTGCTATATTTGCAATTACATGTGTATTCCCCCATAGGAAAATTGGGTTAGTGTTGTGTCAGGCTGCCTGTAGTTTAGACAGTGCTTGGTGACATGCTTAGGAGCTCTGTGTATTTACCCTAGTGTGATGTTATGTCCAGATATTTGTCAGATGTACTGTTGCCTGGCCACCATGCGTGCTGTGTATTTCTGACAAAACAGCGGGAAGCTGTGAAGCTGTATGCCACTAGTGGAAAGTATGTGGGCTTGGGACTTCTGCTCCTCCATTTAATATAAGTTAGGACAGACAGGAGGGTGTGAATGGATCAACTGTGTGAGCTTATCTACCCCAGTATTTGTGATATATCCCCATTTTTATGGCTTTAAACATCCCCTTTGTCAGGCTTGGTCCACATTTCTTGCATTAAGGAGTTCTGTGTATACCTTTCAACTGACCAGATTGTTTCAGACTGTCCACGTTTATTGCTCATATTTCTGCTGTATTCCACAGGATCATTACTGTCATTTGTGTGGTACTTCACTATGATGATGCCTGTCAGTAGCTGATGGCATACATGTCAGTTTCAGAAGAGCCTTCCTTCAGAACATGTATGTTGACACAACCCCTGTTACTGTAGCAAAATTCTACATTTCTAACTTCAATACTTACATTACGTTCCCTTGCACTAAGAGATTGAGAGTTATGGGGCTGAGGTATGACTCCACTACATGTTATGGGCATATGTTATATATACTCTATATATATATATATATATATATATATATATATATATATATATATATGTGCGTGTGTATGTATATGCATATATATATATATATATATATATATATATATATATATATATATATATATATATATATTTTTATATAGATATATATATATATATATATATATATATATATATATATATATATATATATATATATATATATATATATATATATCCTTTTTATGTGTAAACACGAGTGTTGTATATTCATTCTCAGATATATCTCACCATATTTATGATATGTGTATATTTAGATATAAAAACATGACTGATTCCACACTATTTTCACTAACAGGTAGTAAATAATTGCACTAGTCAAAGCAGTTGTTCACCACTATTCAGTGCATGTACTGAATGATATATTTGAAAAAGCAACAGACATTCCTGCAGTTTGAATGGCTAAGTGGTGTGACTATAGTGCACAGGGTCCTGCATTCAAGACCTGCATGGGCTATTTGTTTTGTTACTGGGCAGAACAAGGGCTGATAATGACAGGGTGATTAAGGCACTTTAAAGTGGCTTTAAGTGGTTTTGCACAGGTTTGTGTGATGGTTAATGCTGCTAATGTACGGTTAAACAAATACACGCTTACACCATGTAGGCTTCGCTTACCAGTGTGCAAATCTGCTTAGCATTTACATTTAAGCAATGCTTTTACCTGCTAAGCATAGCCCAGCCCCTGTAACCATTGGTCAAATCACAGGCTGATAAAATAGCAGGGTAATGACATCTTTAATAAGTATATTTAATTCCATGTACATAACATGCTTCTATGTGCTGTCATTACAGTAGCAAGCGGTGTGAGTATAGTGTATGGGACACCTGAGTATACATGGGTAGCACCACAATCTTTTCTCTTTGTATATGTTTCATACTTGGGTAGTATCCCAGGTTATATGCAGTCACACTTGCATGTATTGTATCATTACGTTACTACTTTTAGCAGTGCTTTTCCAAATAAGAGTAGATTGCAGATTATAGTACTGGAACCATACACCCCTGCATGCAAAGCTGGACTCTGAGTACTGACTATTGTGTTCTTGGTGTTTGAGCTGTATGTTTTTATGTATCTCCTATTGGGTATTGATCTGATATGTTGATATTAAGTGTAGACTATTATGTTTTTAGGACATGTCATTGAGGACTGCTGTTAATGTAGTAATGGCATACCTATCAGTTTCAGACATCTGTCCTTCAAAACGTTCATCCTAATGCATAACATGTTGGCTATCTACTTTCAGTCTGTCCTCTGTACAGATGTGCAGATGTCAGGTATTCATCTTGTCTGCTTACAGGCAATCTCTGATTGACTGACACTGACATGTCTGCCCAGCTGTGTTATGAATGCCACAGCTAGGAAACCCTACTTTGTATGCACCACATGCCATGGATACCTCAACCAAACTACCACAGTCAACAGAACATGTTTGGGTACAGGTTCCTAACCCAGACACTGGCCATATTATGCAATATATGTTGCATACATGTCAACTGGAGCACCTTACTGACCCTCTTCAAGAGAAAACCAGATGAGTGGATGTTGAATTTAGCTGTCACCCTGGGGATCACTGAAGTGGCATTAGTTGATAGATGGCCTGCTGACAAATGTCAGCTGGCATGATACCAGTGTACTCACATGATCTACTCTTCTCATTTCTCTGTGGACATTATCATGGTGCACAACTAGGATCACCTGCACCTGTGGACCTCTGTACTGACAAATGTGTCTGTGTGCATTAATGAGTATAACAGTGTTTGTGTGTTTGAAAATACTCTGAGGGCCCTCTCACCCACTACACCCCCCATTGCTATACTTAGAATGGGGTGCTGTTGTAATTCACATTAAATTTACCTTGTGACACTCTTCACCCTATAGGCTAACTGGAGCTTGCAGTGCCAGCATAACACTGATCTTCAAATGGGTAGATAGGTGTGGGTTACCCTCTGAGTCCTGGCAATTTTGTGTGTGTGTGTGTGTGTGTGTGTGTGTGTGTGTGTGTGTGTGTGTGTGTGTGTGTAAGTGTGTGTGAGTGTGCATATTTGTAGGAGACAGCATTCTGAGGCCACATTCTCCAAATACACCAAACCGTGCCATACATTATAAGGGATAGTGATGCTGCTGACATTAAGAGAGCCATGACAAAACCCTCAGCCTACTATCCCTGTGGCATATGCAATCAATGCATATACCTGTAATAGCAATAATTATATAGACAAGGGTTGTATTGCAGTGCTGGTAAATGTGTGATTGTGGGTATGTCAGAGCATTACCATGGGTTTCAGTGAGTACAATATCCAATGTGAGGTGGGGGTGCTAGGTATACTGTCTTTGCACCATGGTACCCCCAGTACATGTCCCAAGGTCCACTGTATGAGGGCCGCTGTCACCATCAACCATACTGGTAAATGATGACACTCTTCAGCTCAATGATGAATGTGCTGTGTGCAAAAACTTTGTAACAGTATGGACTCACTGACAAGGTAGTCAGCACTGCTAAACCCAGGTCTGTCAAATGTGTCTATGACTGTGTGTGTTTGTCAATGTGTATATGACAATATGTTATACTATATTTTGTCCATTAACACCCAGTACATCCCCCCATTACAATACTGTACAAGGCCTGGTGATGTTGTTCACTTAACAGGAAGCTCGGGACACAACTCACCCTACAAGCTCTGTGGTGTGTGCAATTAAGGCCAAACACATTAGTAGCAATAAGTACCTAGGTAGGGGTTCTAATCTCAGTGTTGCCAAGTTTATATGTGTGTATGTGAAGGGATCTACTTCACTTTGCAGAAAATATATTTTCCAGGAGATCATTTGTCCGAGAACTAACTGGCAAAAGGTAAAATTGCAAAGCAATCATCTTGTGGAAAGTCATTCTATCAAAACTAACAGTGGATGTGAAAATGCCCTTTTCCCCACTGTACAGCTGTACAGCGACATTGCAGTCGGTATATATAGTTGGGTGTGGTTGTTGTGAGCACAGCCACCCACATTGGGGGCATTGTTGTGCGTATACCCCCGCTTGCTGTGCTGTTATACTGTCCAGTTTATGTTAAGAGGTTAAGTAGTTGTTAATCACACTATGTGTGGTTCTGCACCACCCTACACCCTCCAAAGTGGGGGGCTTTGCCTCCCACATCAGCACAACTATGTATACCAACTCCAGGATTGCACTACATTGGGGGAAAGGACATAAACCCTGCCAGTGCCATCTCCAATTAAATTAAACTTGGCAGACTGATTATTTATTGATGTGATGTTTTGGCAATTTGGTCTTGGTGGAATTACATAGGCCAAATGAGTTATCTGCAAAATGAAGTGCATCCATGTGAACAGTATTCTCTGTGAATCGCATCAACATAAAAGCCTTTGTGTGTGTGTTATTCACAAACATTTGGTGTTTGCCACCCAGTACAATTACCATTGTCTACTGTAGAAGAGCTGCTTACATCAGCCACCATGCAGTCACCTGTATACACCCCTTAGATCTATCAGCCATGTGTCATATGTAGTAACTGTTATACAGACCTGTTACTTGTGTTCAGCTGTACCCGGGATATGACACAGTCAATGTGTTACCACAGTGCCACACCCCTTGTAGGAAAGAACAGCAGACCAACATTCTCCTAACACACAGACACCTAGAACACAAACAGAATACATTATGGAGACTACATTCAGTCAGTGTTAATAACAGCAATAATGCATCATGGCTGGACAGCTACACACCCTGATGTGTAAGCATGAAACATTCCAGCTGACAACACTTTAAACAGAATTACATTGCTAAACTTTAGTACATTCACCGTGTGCATCAGAACCATATTTGCATTCCCCCTGCATTGATGATATGGATGACAAGGATGTGGCACAGGTATCATCATATGCACAGGGTGTGGTGTGGGTTTGCCCGTGGTCTAGGTTGAGCCATTTAGTTGACATCATGTGTGTGGGTTATTTATTAAATGGCCCATGCAGATGTAGTGTGTGTGTAGGTATGGAGGTGCCCTAGCTGTGATGGTGATGTGTGTATGGATGCACACAGTTCTGCCATGTGGCTGCTCTATACAGGGGTATGTTGGACAGCTGCAGACTGTACATGGTAGGGTGAACAGTTCACTGTGTCTGGCCACGGACATTGGAACTGTGCCTGCCATGGGTTGCATGGGCACCATCAGGCAGAAACCAACATATGGTACTCTCACCTGATGATGGCAATGGTCCGCTGGATCTGCATCTCTGTTGGAAATGGCCA
The DNA here is from genome assembly GCF_019279795.1 of Protopterus annectens. Taxonomy (NCBI): domain Eukaryota; kingdom Metazoa; phylum Chordata; order Ceratodontiformes; family Protopteridae; genus Protopterus; species Protopterus annectens. The sequence continues at coordinate 1,759,406,976 of NC_056741.1, read as the reverse complement.
GAACCATGTGCACATGGCCTGATGCATTGTGGTGTGGACAGCGACCCCCCTCCAGTGCTGGTACTCCCTACTACAGGAGTGGGAGTGAGATGTCGCACATCCACGAAGACCTCCACCTGTTGGTGTTGCTGACCAACATCCACGTGGCTGACGCCCTACTCCCACCACATGCTCTACCACAGACACCACATGGTCAAAGATTCCACCATCTCACCCAACCGTCTACCCATGACCTCTACAAAATAATGGTGGGCATCTGCATAATCACAGATGTAGTCATGTACAGCAAGAAGGGTAGCCCTCTGGAGCCTCAGACCATCTCTGGTGTAACATTCCATACATGCCTGTGCCTCCATGGTGGCCCAAAACATGCATCTGGTGACACCTGCTGAGGCACTTCTGCCAGGGGCATGATGGTCAGCAGTTCTCCTACAAGCACCCCTGTCCATCTGCCTGTGTGGGACCTCACCGGTCATCCAGCTATGGCTGCTGTGTACATACACACTTGCTATTGTCACCACACTTTCTTCTTCCATGCCACCACCTACTAACTGTCCTTCATCTATGGCCACTGGTGATGGGGTATGTGTAGCCATTGTGACTGTGTGCAGGGATGGGGTGAATAAAAGTGGGATGACAACCAATGGCACAGATTCAGCCCCTGACAACCCTGCCTTTGCATCACTATGCCTGTCATCATTGTCAGAGTCTGTATGGACACTAACATCAGTTTGCCTGCAGGAGGGACCCTGACCCACCTCGCCACCTGTGAGGGGCAGACAAGAAATTTAAATTAAGACCTGTACAATATGGTTTACTTCTGCACACACACACACACACACACACACACACACACACACACACACACACACACACACACACACACACACACACACACACTTACAGGTGAGGTGGCAAAAATATATTACACAGACCTTTCATTACCCAACAGTCGACATGCATGACATATGGCACTCAACAGCATGCACTGCAGCCATTCATAATCCTTGTTACCAACAATATACATCTCTGTGATGCATGAGTTGTGTTAGTAGGTGATGCCCCTTCCCCTGAAACACATTGCACCCATGTACACATTATTGTTGTGCACCTGTACAGCACACTAGCATGTACTGTGCACCATACCTCACAAGTGTACAGACTATTGCTGAATGTGTAGATGTTTGGCAGTTATGTTTTCTCTGTTACTCACACATAACTGGGTTGATATGAGGACTGATGTCAGTAATTAATGCCTGACCTTTGATTTGCAGATCTCATCATTAGCAGTGCATGTATGTGTAATAAAATCAGGTTACACTGACAACCTTCAAAGCTTCATGATGTGGATATGAGGAGTGTACACACCCCTGTTGACATGCCTGCCTCTTCGATGACATGCAGTGGGGTCACAGTACTGCATTTGATAACATTACACACACCTGATATGTGATGCATGACCTGTGCAATCCAAAGCAGTATCAAACAAATGTGTTAGTCGTGGGGAAGCTGAATGAGATGCATACAATATGTGGGTTGCATAAGTGTACACACCTTTAAAAAAATGTTTTTTGAAGCAACTGTTAAGTGAACTACAGCAGTCTCTATTCCTGGAAGGGGTATACTAGCATGGCTCATCTTTACTTGGCATTATTTGGTCTGTCTGCCCTACAAAGGTCCCCCAACTCTGCCAGATTGCAAGGCCAACTCATGTGCACAGCCCTTGGAGGTCACACACTGGCTTCACTATTGCTGTAGAGTCTGGGTTATGTCTGGCACAATTTACGACCTTGACTGTGTTCAGATACAGCCATTTTTAGCTAGCTTTGGATGTATGCTTCAGTTTACTGTTATGTTTGAAACTGACACCCCTACCCATCCTCAGCCTTATTTCAGATGCTGACAACTATGGGCTACACATGAGTGTTATTTTTCAGTGCTCCATTTCATGCTTTGTAAGATGTGTGCAAGCCATGGCTGCCTCTCTGTTGCAGCCGACTGGGCAGATGTCATGGACAGACTTCTTGGACAGCAGATCATTACTTGGTGTGACATTGAGGTCCTGTACTTGATGGCAGATATGTACTCAAGAAGAGTGAATGCTGTTAGTACATCACAAGTTGCCTCCCCGATATCTTATTTGTGTGTTCACACATATGCTTTCAGTGTTTTGTGAGGTTTGTATACCCTGTATTTGTTGTTCTAACATAGGATTCTGTAGTACACATTAATTGCTCATGTTAGAATCACATTACAAGTTGTAAAAGGTGTAGAATGTGTTATTGTGGTCTGCCGTTGTATATATCAGGAACAGTTGTCATTGTAATAGTCATGTATACACTGTATAAGGGTAATGCTCCATAAATGTCCCTACTGTAGGCGTTTTGTCCCACCATTTGGTTTATCTCTGTCCACACATCTTGCACTGAGAGGTTGATTTTCTTCGTGTTTCACTGTTGCAGTCATTATATTTGGGTAATCTGCTGGCAGGTTGCCCTCAGTCAGCCTGAATATCAAAATCTTGGGTCCTGCGTCGGTTGCTGCCTCCTCTTCCATGACGTCAGGTCATCAGGGGTATAAAACATACAGCCAACACCATTTTATTCAGTCTTTCTTGCCACGCGGTGCCCAAAGCAGAAGCAGTTCGCAAGTGCCTGTCAGCCAACTCCTGAAATTTTCGCATTCGAGTTTCAGAACCAAAGTCTTCAATTAAAGCTAAGTGCCCCGTTGGGGAAACCTTTTCTTGCTCCTTACCAATGTCAGTAAAAGTTAATAATTGCTTTACTTGTGGGAAGCAAATACTTCATAAGGATTTTCATTTGTGCTGTATTCCTTGCCTAGGCCCAGATCATAATGTGGCTTGCTGTCAGTTTTGTGCTAGATTTAACCAACGCACTATTAAGCATCGGTATATCTTTGCTTCAAAATATTTTTGATCCAGATTTAATTACCCTGAAATGTCGTCGGATAGCAATCCAACTACCAGAGTTCACAAAAAACACAAAGAAAAGGACAGAGACAGACCATCAAGGTCCAAAACCAACGATGAAGCTTCTCCTAAGCCAGTCGCCAGTTCACCGGTATGCAGTGAGGTGCTTTCGCAGCCCCTGATACCCGCTACTTTTGAGTCGCAGTCCTCCACTGAGACCCATGCAGAGTCCGATATGCCACGAGATTCTCAGAGTATTGTACCCGCGGATGTCTCTCCCTCGGATGGGTCCAGAGCCGCTAAGCAGGCACCGGCTTCTGAGGGTGTTTTCAGGCTTCAACATTTCTATATAAAACCGACGCCAGCTTCAAAAACAAAAACAAATTCTAAGTCTAAAAAAACGATGCATGAGCCATGTGCTCAGCCCCCTATGCCTAAAAAACAGATGATCAAAATGGCTGAGGACTTAATTACCTTGATTAGGGGTTCCCAATCCCCCCCCCCCCTGCTAAGAGGCCTAGGCAAGACACTGATTATTAATCTTCAGATCAGACTTCTATTTCTTCTGATTCCTCTTCTGATCAGGAATTTTCTATACCACCCCATGAGGATTCAGATGCAGACGAATACATCCCATCTGCATCTCCTCCTGAGGATTATTCTTTTGGAGAAACCTTGCATACTTTAAGGGAACATTTTCATTGGGAGAGTTAGGTTTTCTCTGAATCAAAAAAGAGGCTTAGGGATTTCCTTCTTCTTTCTCAGCATAGGCCTTTGGCTATACCTCCTGTATTAGACATTGTTGATGATGTGTTTTTGGAATCAAGCATGGCTCCTGATTCCCTACCTCAGGCTCCTAGTACACCAGACAGATATTACAGGGTTCCTGACTCCCACAAATTTTTATTCAAAAATCCTGCTGCTGATCCTGAAACTATCTCACAGAGTCCCAAAGGTGTAAAGGCCTCTACAGCCAAGAATCCTACCCCCTCTGATAGAGATTCCAGGGTGCTGGATAGATGTGGAAAGAAGGCTTATATGTCTGCACCTTTGGCAATTAGGGCCTTAAACTGCCATTTTCATATGCTTAAATATCAACAGCATGTTATGGGATTATTGAAACAGAAAATGATGTTGATTTCTGATTGTGTGGAAAATAAATAATTACAGGAATTATTGCATGCAGCAGAACAGGTTGGAAAGCATACTTTACAATGTGGTTTTGAGTCCTTGGACGCTTCTTGCAGGGCTGAAGTTACTGGATCTGTGATTAGAAGGCATGCCAGGCTCAAAGAGGAAAATCTGCATGATCATGTTAAAGCTAAATTGTTGGATGCACCTTTACAGCATGATACTCTGTTTGGTAATAAGGCAAAAGAGGTTTTAAAGAAAATGGAAGACAAAGCTAAATCTATGCAAACTGTAAAAGATTTCTTACAAGTGCAGCCACCCAGATTCAGTAGCCACTGGCCTACTAAAAATTGGTCCTTTCCTGTGTCCAACAGAGCCTCACAAGGCAAAAACAGGCAATCAAAAAGCTATAGATACCAATCACAGGGTTCTTACAGGTCAAAGCAATGGGGTGCCTCTACCTCCAAATCGGGAGGAAACAAAGCGCAACCTTACAGTAAACAGTCTCAATGACTTCCCTCTTCCATCACCATGCACTTATATTTTGGCAACCCCCTTGGGGGGAAAATTAGCACTTCATGCTCAAAATTGGCAGTTAATAACCCAGGACAAGTGGGTATTAAACATAGTATCCCAGGGGTACAGATTTCATTTCCATACTTTGCCAATTCCAAACGGTTGGCCAGATCTGCCGCAAAATCAATGGGCAGAGGCTCAGAAACAAGTTACGTCCCTCATGGATATGGGGGCTATTCAACCAGTACCAGAACAGGAAAAAGGACAAGGTTTTTATTCAAGACTGTTCCTGGTACCTAGAAAAGGCAATGCCTGGCATCCAATACTGGACTTATCAATTTTAAACACATTCTTGGACATCCCAAAATTCAAAATGCTGACTTTACAACAGCTACTGCCCATGCTGGGCAAGAACGTTTGGTTAGTGACTCTAGACTTAAAAGAGGCATACCTGCATATCCCAATAAAGGAATCATGCAGAAGATACCTCCGCTTCAAGGCAGGTTTTATGCATTACCAATTCTCTGCACTGCCCTTTGGCTTATCTACTGTGCCCAGAGTCTTTCCAAAGTGCCTGGCACCAGTAATTTCATTTTGCAGACAAAGAAGCATACAAATCTATCAATACTTGGATGACTGTTTCATTCAAGCAGAAAACAAGGACATTCTTCTTCAACATCTGGCATTTGTAAAAAGGCTTCTAACATGCCTAGGGTACACAATAAATGACAAGAAATCACAACTGGTACCCTCTCAAAAAATTACATTCCTGGGTGCAAGCTTGAATATAACTGCCCAGATTGTTTACCTTACGCCAGACAAACAAAGGCAACTGACTATTTACTTCAAACAGATGGCAACAAAAAACAGTTATCTGCAAGACAAATTCTGCAGGCTTTGGGGTTCATGGCATCCTGCATTCTACTAATTCCATATGCAAGACTGCATATGAGGAAACTACAATGGTATCTAAAAAGTTTATGGAGTCAACTTTGTCACAGTCTGGAAACAATGATTCCTCTCATTCCCTGCCTACAATGGGAGTTTCTTTGGTGGGCAGAGACATGTCACCAGAACAAGGGAAGGTCTTTTCCTCTACCCCCTGCTACCCAAACCCTAACTACAGATGCATCAGACTATGCTTGGGGGGCCCACCTGGTGGGGATATGCATTCAGGCCATATGGAGCCCAAAACAAATTCATCTGCATATCAACCAAAAAGAGATGATCACTGTTCAGAATGCCCTGACAGCCTTCAAGGACTTACTTCATCCAGGACAACTACTGATAAAGATGGACAACAATATGTCTATGTGGTACATGAACAAGCAGGGGGGTACACATTCCTACCCCCTTTGCAGACTAGCCATGGCATTGTGGGACACAGCCTTGACTTACTGAGTACATTTTCAAGCTCAATTCCTGCCAGGAAAACAAAATACCCTGGCAGATGACCAAAGCAGAAATTGTATGGACCCTCACGAGTGGAAACTGGATCCACAAGTCTTCAGCATGATAACAGAGAAATTGAGGAGCCCAGACATAGATCTATTTGCCTCTCCCCAAAATTATCAACTGGACAAATTCTGCACAAGGACTTATCACAGACAAGCATGGGAAGTGGATGCCCTACACTTCAGTTGGAAAAAACTATCAGTCTATGCCTTTCCTCCCCTGCCTCTTCTCCCCAAAGTCTTACTAAAGGTCAGACAAGAAAAAACAAAAATGATCCTAATTGCCCCGGACTGGCCTTGCCAGAACTGGTAGCCAATTCTAAGGAATATGTCTCAACTCCCTCCTTGGTACTTGCCTCAAACACCTCATCTACTGTCTCAGCAAAGGAATCAGATTCTGCACACTCAGCTCCAAACTCTGAACCTGGCAGCATGGCTGATCAAGTAATTATTCAAACAACACCTCTCAGTAAATCTGTGATGGATGTCATTTTGGAAGCCAGAAGGCCTAGTACTAGAAAGTCTTATGCTGATAAATGGAATAGATTCTGTGCTTGGAACCAAGTACAAGGAACGCACACAGCAAAGCCAAATATTCCTCAGATTTTACAATACTTGACTGAGATGCTTGACAAGGGCCTATCTTTTTCTTCAATAAAAATCCATGCCTCTGCCATTTCAGCTCATTACAACACAGAGCCGCCCATCTTTTCTCATCTTCTGCTAAAACAGTATCTTAGAGGGACCAAAAATTTAAGGCCTCCCAGAAGATCATCAACTCCAGCATGGGACCTCAATTTTGTGTTGGAAAAGCTCACCCTGCCTCCTTTTGAACCAGCAGTTACTGTGGATATAAAGTTTTTATCTTGGAAAACAGCTTTCCTTCTGGCATTCACTTCAGCAAGATGGGTTTCGGAACTACAGGCCCTCGTGGCTGTGGAGCCTTTTATTACATTTTACCTGGACAGGGTGTCCCTCAGGACCAGTTCTTCCTTTATGCTTAAGGTGGTATCCAGTGTGGCTCTTAACCAAACTATTCACCTGCCAACATTTTACCCAAATCCGCAGAACAAGGGAGAGCAGATTCTGCATTCCTTGGACGTACACAGACAACTAAGATTCTACTTAAACGGGACCAAATCTCTAAGAAAATCTGAGCAACTACTGGTGGCATTTTCTGCAGGATCAGAGGGGAAGGCTATATCAAAGCAGACTATTTCAAAGTGGATACACCACTGCATTCATTTCTGCTACTTGCATCATGGTAAACTGGTGCCCAAGGGAATCAGGTCACATTCCACCAGGGCTGCATCTACCTCAGCAGCCTTTCTCAGAGGAGTTCCAACCAAAGAAATTCTAGAAGCTGCTACTTTGAGCTCTGTTCATACCTTTAGAAAGCATTATCATTTGCCTCTTCTCTAAGTCCAGGGCAGGCTTTGCCACACTACAGTTCTGCAGGGCCTTATAGCCGCTCCTAATGCTATTTAGTACCAGCCTCCCATCCATAGCTTTGGGATTCTACCCAAATGTAATGACTGCAACAGTGAAACACAAAGAACATAGTACGGTTGTGTACACTTACCATAAATGTAGATGTTCGAGTGTATTCAGAGTTGCAGTCTGGGTTACCCACCCGCCATCCCCCTTTTTTCTAAAACTTCTCTTTCCTTCACTATATTCTAAAGCCTTTGTTGTGTATTTGCTTTTAGATGAAGGTAAAGTTTATGTTGCTGCAATTGCATTTACATATATATTGCTGTTTATTTATATACTTTTATATATATGTATATATATATATATATATATATATATATATATAAAATTTTGCTCCCCATTTGGGGGGCACCTGACATCTGGGGCAAGAAAAACTGAATAAAATGACGTTGGCTGCATGTTTTATACCCCTGATGACTTGACATCATGGAAGAGGAGACAGCAACCGACGCAGGACCCAAGACTTTCATATTCAGGCTGACTGAGGGCAACCTGCCAGCAGATTACCCAAATGTAATGACTACAACAGTGAATACACTCGAACATCTACATTTATGGTAAGTGTACACCACTGTACTTTAGGTATACTGCAGGACTCTTACATACCCTTCAGATATGCCACCATGGTGACCACTGTGATGCAGTGCAGTTAGCATCAACAAAAATGAACATGTACAGCATGCATTATGTGTTGGTGTGTTAAATGTGTACATGCAAATAGCATGGCCTTAACAAGGACAGTGTATTGGCAAACCTGAACAAAACAACTCCATACTCACCAGCTACAGGCTGCTGTCCCAGTTGTATACCAGAGGGACATAAATAGTTGTGGGAGAGAAGTAATGTCAGTAGCCACACCTGTGCCATTCGTACAGGGTGGAAGCAGCATTTCAGCACATCAACAGTACAAATCCCAATATTAAGGATTATGCACATCTGTGCATTACTACACTCCAGAAGCAGACTATCTTATCTGACATATGCATGTAGATACTTTATAGATAAAAATGGTTAAGCAACAGTGTCCTAGTGAGGTGCACTGGGGCCTTACCTGCATGCTCATTGCCCATTGTGTGGGTGGCACTCACCTCCACAATGCAGTCTTCGGCTCCATGGCTTGCCCACTGGGTGGATGCCTCAAGGCTGGCTAGGAGCTACTCAGCGTGTGTCCGTGGGAGCTGGATGGCTTGACTCTCGCCTGTGGCTAACCCTTCCCTCATAAGGGCAGCAGCCCACGTGGCTCATAGACGGCCTTAGGCATAGGCCAACTAGGTGGCCGCCTAGGGTGCCACTCTAGTAGGGGCACTTTTCCAGTATTTATTTGGTGTAGGTAGACCAGGATAGGGGCACCAGTTGGTGTGATGGGGTGGCGCCATGGAGCCCTTTTGCCTAGGACACCAGTTGACCTAAGGCCGCACCTGGTGTGGCTGATGAGGTCAGTACAACAATGCCACACCTGGCATAATTTCAGCTGTGCAGGCCAACATCATTTACCCTGTGGACAAGCTCATTCCACAGGGTGGTCCTCTCCTGCAGATCCTGGGATCTGTGGCTGAATAATATGTTGTAATGCTGTATGACATATTGTATTATGGTGTCATTCTCTATGCTGGTGAATGCTGGCAGCCATGGAAGTTGCATATTACCTGGAAGACATAAACAGGAAAAAGGTCACAGGACCTTATATGGTTGTCCAATTGCACATCAACGGTGGATATCAATTGCAAATAATCCAGCGTATACGATAACACTGAAAGCTATCATGGCTATGGCATCTTGCATTACACTCCTGTCCCTGATCTGTTTAGATCCCCCCAGTGATGGACACTTAACTGCATAATCCTCTATTTTCCATTCATTTCTGTGTAGAGGGATGACAGTGGCCATCTTCCATATGGATGTTGTGTGGATAGTGGCAAGTCTGTGTTTGACTGTAGTGTGTGATGGAGCTGTGAGCACATGCCTGAGCTCATGTAAGAGGCAGACTGTGATGTTTTCATGCCCCATGGAGATTTGCTGTTGTTGTCTTCAGTAGGCATTATGTAGATGCTCACCATTGATGAGGGCAGGAGTGTGGTTAATGTGAGTATGTTGTGGACAGGGTGGCACTGTTCCCACCTAAGCTGTCTGATGCAGGTTGCTTGTATCCATGGCATGTGTGTATGAGGTGTGCTTTACCCCCAGTACAGGTTTAATTGTGTTACTGCCTCTGAGACTGACTACATATGCGGAGACATTGTTGCAATTGGCCTTGGTGGTGTGGATATGTCTGATATATAGTCATAGTTAGCCTTACAGGAAGTCACATGTGAACCTACATGCTTGCTCATATAGAGGTGGACTTGGTTCCAAGTTGTGGTCTGCACCTATGTGTCCCTGAACAGCCACTATAATAACCTATTATGTGCTTTGTGTATTGCTGCTGTCCACCAAGGGGGATTACTCTATCGTTGGTGGAGGCTAGCTGTACAGGTCAGGTACTGCTGATTCCATATAGCTACAGTTGATGTAAAGTGTACACACCCCTGTTACAATGCCTGGTATTTGTGCAATTGAAACATGACCCCACCTGTAATGTGACCTATAGCCTGCTCAATTCAATTGAAAACATAACAATCTGTTCTGTGAAAGCATATGAGAAATAATATTCAGTACAATAAGCCAGTTGAATGTGTGTACACACCTTTAAACTGATATGCTGTATAAACACCTGCTGAGATGATTACAGCATCCATTTGTCTTGGTTTGTACTCTAACATCATGACACATCTTCACTTGGCAATGATTGTTCACCTTCGTTGACACAGTTTTGTTTAATTTTCAATAGAATTGTACAAGTTATGTGTCACATATGAGGTGAGAAACATTATGAAATGATTTTCTGTGATCTCATTGACATATATCACACAAACCTGACATTCCAACAGGGGTGTGTACACTTTGGATATCTAGTGTATATATGGTTGTTGATATAGCTGTTAGTGGAAGCCATGGAAAGTGGCTCATAACACAGTTGTACACTTCTCTGATTACTACCTGATAATTATGCCTACTGTAGTACCCATATCAGTGTCATGGCAATGCAACAATCAGTAGCTGTAAACATTTTATTTTGTTGTATGCAGTGACACTGATATTACACACATGTGCAACATGCACAGCCTAGTTTCCAGACTGCTTGTAACCCATGTTATTACTTTTGTGACTTTCGGCTGAACATATGTATAGATACATGTGCTCAGAGGATACCTGGCATACATTTGCGTTCTATGTCATACATTTGCATTCTATGTCAGTATGGCACACTGTATTTACAATCTTGCAGCTCAATCATACTTCTTAACCTGTTATACCAGGACTTATGGACAATGGTCCGCAACAATGGGCAAGAACAGGGAAATCAATATTGATAACGTATTAATATAGATGACATAACACAAGTATATGTGTATGTGACTACAGATATCTGTCACAGCTGTGAATATTGTCCGGCAGAACACTGTACAGTTGAATGTTATTAATTCAATATATCACATGCAGTTTAACACACACATCTGCAACAGTACTTTACTATGCACATGCTATATGTAGGTATCTTAGATTTACAATACAAACATGTATAATACTCATATTCACAGGTAACATATGGATATGGACAACATCCCATTACCTGGCCTAGTAGTGGCATAGTCATGACTGTTTGAGAGATACTCTAGTGGTTGCCATATGTGAGCGGTCCTTTTCCATGGTGAGTCAAGCTCCTCAGCTGTGACCCTACTTCTCCACCTCTTAGAGCATCATATCTGGACAAAGCCTAAAATTAGGGGGGGGATACATAGAGACAGATCTTAAATATGCCTGTTACAAACCTATGAACTTTGTAGCATAATACATTTGGCATTACCATGACTGTTCTGAAGGTGGTGGAGTCTAAAACTCAAGTGTTTGTCATTACTTCATGACTTCCATCCCCAGCTATTTGCCAGAATAATATAGATGTTAGGAGGAACAGACCAAACACTATGATGGGTAAATCTCAATATTCTGTGAAGATCTGTACAGGTGACAAGTATGGCCCACTGCAGACAGAGCCAGATGCTATGTCCATAGCAGTTGTTCAGCAGGACATCATTACAGCAAGTCTTGTTGGCACATATAATTCTTTCAAAATCATCTATCCCATTATTACAGACCAAGTATTATATTCAATTACATATTTACATGTTTCGCATACCTGTTTTACTTTTATGCTCTCTTCTGTGTTCCGATTTATGTCTTCCTTGTTTTTTTTTTTGTATTTGTTTTTATTCTTTTGTTTTTTTCTCGCCCTCTCTCTCTGTCTCTCTCTCTTTCTCTCTCTCTCCACTACAGGGATCGAGCTGGCTTGAATAGGTTGCAGCATTGGTTTTGTAGGTGATGCTCATGAGCAAGTGATGGCCTCTGCACCAGTGGGTGTTCCCCACTTGCTAATTGCATGCAGGCAGCTGTGTATTTCTTCCAATAGCCAGTGTCATAGCAATCCACTACTATAGATGACTACTTCATGTGGCCATTGTCCCTTTACCTTGCCTGTATGGAAGACATCCTTCATGTGTGAGGGCAGCAGTGTTACAGAGAGCCGGTAGGAATACCTCTTACAACAAGACTTCTGGACACAGGCCAGCTACATGGTTGTATAAGGTTCCAGACCTAGAGACAGAGTGTGAGTATTGCTGTTATATGCTTTGAATACTGCTAGTTTTACAGGGTTTGTGTGTACATGCTAGCTTTGCATGGAATGCAGTCTGTCTGCATAGCTCTCAACTGTGGGTCTACCCACATAATGGCCAGAGGTTTGGCTGCTATGTTTTATCTGTTCCCCACACAGGTGTTGTCCTTGACAAATCAGTGGCATTCTCTCTGTTGATTGCAATCAGTACATGGCAACTTCCATTTGTGTTTCTGACATCATATTCCTCAGTAAGGGTATGTTGCAACCAATTCTGTAACACCAGCAACTTTCACAGTATATAAGAGCAATATTTCAAATATGGCCCTGTGTTTTGGTCTCTGTCCTCTACTTATATAACAGGCTTTGTCCAGACGTCATGCAGTAAGAGGTTGATAGGTATGGCCTATCATTATTTAGTGCTGACATTCCTGCTATCATTCCAGTGATTTTGTGGACTGCCACACATGTTGTGGGTTAGGGGCCATAAATATGAAGGCTACAGCAGGACAACATGTGTGACCCTGTACAGTCAAGAGGTCAGTGCATAGATAATGCCGTTATATGCCCTTGTAAGACATTTTATGGGGGAGGGGTATTAAATGTTTTTAACATAGGCTGTGAATATGTGAGGGATATTACTAATGAGAAACATAATGGCATATGGCTGTATATTTTCATACATTTCAACATGGGGGCAGTGGTGGGTTAGAGCTAACTGTTTTGCACACAATTTTGTTTGTCAGTGTGATAGTATATTTTGAAGTGAAGCATTGTTATGTAAAGGATCCATTTACATTGTAACTTGTGATACGTTTCCCCTTAAGGGGTTAACTACAGACTGTAATTGGAGGCTGTTGAACTAAATCTGTAATTAAGTGTTGATTGCTTCTTGTCTTCAAGGCAAGTGTGTCTTCTACTGTGGTACTACTTGAAGGCTTTGGCAAAGACAGCAGGGTATCTTCTTTTTTGCGTATTACTTTGGGTCACCACCTGTCCCTCTTTGCGAGGTACAAACCCTCTTTGTACAGTTGTTTCCTGCTGATGACAACTGACAAATGGCAAATGTCCATAGATGGTAGGACCAAGAATGTATCCTATGTTTTCCTTGATAGTTGCATAAATCAGTTATTTTGTATTTCAAACCCCTAATTGATGAGGGATCTCAACCTTTTGTTGAGGCTGATAAGGCAGGTTTTCCAGTCTTGGGACTTCACCTTATTCCGCATCAGTTTTGTATGTATATATATATATATATATATATATATATATATATATATGTGTGTGTGTGTGTGTGTGTGTGTGTGTGTGTGTGTGTGTGTATATATATATATATATATATATATATATATATATATATATATATATACATATATATATATATATATATATATATATATATATATATCTACATATATATATGTATATGGATTCACTTCAGAACACTGAAATATCAAAACACTGAAACCAAAATCTGGAAACTTCATAATATCGAAAACTCAAAACATTGAAACTCAAAACACTGAAAACACACATCATACATATACTGAGTTTAAACAAGATAAATTATATTACTTTCCACCAAGTATAAGCAGGGGGGCAAGCCCCCCTGCACCCCCCACGTGTGGGGCTGCACCCCCACACCCCCTGCTACTTAAATATATCAACTCCAAGATTGCACTTGGTCGAAAGTAATATGGTTTATCTTGTTTAAACTCAGTATATGTATGATGTGGGTTTTCGGTGTTTTGAGTTTCAATATTTTCAGTTTTCAGGATTTTGGTTTTCAGTGTTTTGGTGGAAAGTAGTATGATTTCTCTTGCTTAAACACAGTATATGTATGATGTTTGTTTTCAGTGTTTTGAATTTCAACATTTTGAGTTTTCAGGATTTTGGTTTTCAGTGTTTTGGCCTTCTGCATTATGACATTTTCTCATTTTTAGTGTTTTGGTATTTCAGTGTTATGAAGTGAAGATATATATATACATATATATATATATATATATATATATATATATATATATATATATATATATATATATATATGGTTTACTATCAATTTGTCAACTGTAATACAGTCGAATAGTCATGTTGTCGAACCGAAATGTCGGTTCGCACATCGATTAACGTAAATGTCGAACCAGATGTCGAAAAATGTCGATATAGACATTTTTGAACAAGAACCAGACTCCCAGACTGTCTGCCTGTCAAAGTTGCCACACTACATTACATGTTTGCAGGGGAGCAAGCCCCCTTGCACCCCCACACCCCTCTACTTATATATATATAAACTCCGAGATCGCACTATAGTGAGGGTAAGGGTACATTTCCTGATCCCCACTATAGTGCGATCTGGCTTGGAATGTCAGAATTCACAACAGCGAATGCTGTATTGCATTCGCTGATGTAAGTTCTGACATTTTTTGTGTCAATGTTTTGAGTCGACATACGGCTCTCTCAACAGTTTGTAAATCGCCCAAGTTGCGATCGACAAATTGATACTAAACCATATATATATATATATATATATATATATATATATATATATATATATATAGGTCCACTTTATAATCCCGAAATCCTGAAATATCGAATTTCAGAATCTCAAGATCATAAAGCCGAAACCTTAAAATTCCTAAACCCCAGAAGCGCAAATTTCAAAATCACGACTCCTACACTAACCATAGACAGCACACATACACATACACACACTTCCCCACACAGAAACACACAAATCTACACTAAATACAAGGAGGGGGGGCAAGACCCCCTGCACCCCCATGTGGGGGGGGCTGCATCCCCCCAACTCCTTTACTTAAATCTATTAACTCCAAGGTCACACTACACAGACAAGCAAACAAAAACACCACCATACAAGCTACATTCCCCTCGCACACACACATGACTGTAACAAAACACACTGACACATACTAAAGCCCCTAACCAAGACCCTTAAACATACTCGTAGGCTCTAAATAAAAATCTGCCTAAGCAGCAGAGACCTCCAAAGCAGACACCCAAGCAACCTCTACCCCAAAACAAAACACGTGCAACACATAGCTCACAAAGCCAGTGTGCCGAACAGTCACAGCCTTTAAGGCTAAACAACACACCTGATACACTTGTAATAGGTGATTCTATCGTCAGGCACACTGACGTCCTGCTCACCAGGCTGAACAAGGAGAAGGTCACGGTGAGCTGCCTGTCGGGCGCTAGGATCCGCCACATAACACAAGCACTAAGGTCACTCCAAGGCAAGTACAAATATGACTCAGTCATTGTCCATGCTGGTGTGAATGACCTGAGACGTACCTCTCTGGACTACATGAAAAGAGACATAGAGGAGCTCTCTGAGCATGTAGCCCAGGCCGGTATGACCCTGACCTTGAGTAGCATCTTACCCTCACCAAGAATGATGCCACAATATGAAGACAAGATGATCAATTTCAACAATTGGCTTAAGTGTTGGTGTCATTCAAAGGGGATCCAATGCCTGTCAGCCTGGGATGACATGCTCGACAAGCCACGATGCTTCGCTAGGGACGGCTTGCACCTGTCACCCCTGGGCTTTTAGATATTGGCAAAGGCTCTTGCTACCCCCATAGTGCCTTTTTTAGGCAAGGCTCAAAAGACAAACCCACCTCCGTGGTAACACAAGGGATAAGAAACTAAGAGTAATGCTACTCAATGCCAGAAGTCTAAACCTCAAGATGCACACACTCGAAACTCTCCTTAGCATGGAGAACATCGATATCTGTGCAGTAACAGAAACCTGGTTCAAGGCTTCCGAGAGCACCCCAGCACTACCAGGTTATACCTCATACCATGCTTTTCGGCCCCAAAACTTGGACCGAACCACAAAAGGAGGGGGAGTATCAATATTTGTCAAAGATACCCACACCTCCAGGTTGGTGGCACAGCATGAAGCATCAGAGACTATCCATGTGCAACTAACTGTGGGTAAAACTGCCTTCCTGTTTATAGCCTGCTACAGACCACCCTCCCAAACACAGGAACCCCACTTGGCCTTCCTGAGAATACTGGAAAATATGAAGGTCTCTCCAAACACCATTATATTGGGTGACTTCAACTACCCAAACATAGACTGGGAGCATTACTCTAGCTCCAACACCCTAGCCCAAAGGTTCCTAGAATTTATAAACTCAAATGCTATGGAACAACTTGTTACCACTCCCACAAGAGGATAAAACATACTGGACCTGATCATCACCAACATGGGGACACTATGCTCCAGACCAGAAGTGTATCCCTCACTGGTAAGATCAGACCATAAACTAATCTCACTGGATATTCACATCCCAACCCCACCCCTTGCCCAGAAAACCACAGTGAAAAACTTCTCTAAAGCAAATTTCACACGCCTCCAAACCGAGGCAAAATCCTTCAAAGTCCCCGGGCCTGTGGAAAATACAGCCCAGACCGCAGAATCCTTTATAAACGCATTCTATGAACACCTTCAGGAATGCATGGATCATGCAATCCCAAATAAAACCAAGACCCAATCCTCCAAAGGCAGACGTCCTGTCTGGTGGACCCCAGCCATAAACAAACTATACAATAGAAGGAGGAAGCTACTACATGATAGAGCAAAATCCCAAAAAGGGAAGGCATCTCTGATCAGTATTAGCAAAAAACTATGGGCACTCATAAAATTGTCTAAGGCCAGCTTGAGAGAAAAATTGCACAGGACACTAAGGATAATCACAAGGCTTTCTTTAGTTATGTTAGGAACCTGGGTGGGAATTCCCAGATATGCTCAGAATTAGTCCAAAATGACAAAAAATACACCAAGCCCACAGACATTGCCAACATCCTAGCTGACAGGTTCAGTGCATACTTCTCCCCCCTCCGCCCAAAAGCGCAAATATCTATCCCCTCAGAGTGCTGCCCCTGACATCTCAGATGCTCAGGTAAGAGCAGCCCTCTCCAATGCAAAAAACACAGCATCAATGGGACCAGATGGTGTCCCGGGCTGCGTCCTACATGAACTCCAAGAAGAGCTAAACCCAAACATAAAACTACTGTTCAATCTTAGCCTTACTACAGGATATGTACCCAAAGAGTGGCGTACAGCAACAGTGGTCCCTCTCCACAAAGGTGGTGCCTCAACGGATCCTGGAAACTATCGCCCCATAAGCCTGACTAGCTTGGTCTGCAAAGCATGGAAAGGATCATCATGGACCTCATAAATAAAGATATTGGGGACCTACAGACACTGGATCCTACCCAGTTTGGCTTTGTTAAGGGCAGATCCTGCCTCTTAAATCTGGTCGATTTCTTTGAAACAGTCACCAAGGACATTGACGAGGGGAAGGTGGTCCACACAGCCTACCTGGACCTCGCAAAAGCCTTCGATACAATACCCCACTCGGGCATTATAGATAAGCTCACCAGCTTAAATATAAACCCCTATGTCACTAGATGGGTTGCAAACTGGCTCAAGGACAAAACCCACATGGTTAGAATTGCTGGAGCCATGTCAGGCTCCAAACCAGTTACAAGTGGCATCCCACAAGGCTCAGTTCTGGGGCCTCTCTTGTTCAGTATATATTTATCCGCGGTACAGGCCAACACGGAAGGACTGTGGCTGACCAAGTTCGCAGATGACTGCAAACTGGGTGCCATAATCAACTCTCCAGCTGACACAAGCATCCTCCAAAAGGGCCTCATAGAAACAGACAACTGGTGCCAGAGCCATGGCCTCAAGCTAAACGCCAAAAAGAGTATAGTCATCCCCTTTGGCAAAAACAAAGTGCCCACAAATTACCACATAGGTGGTAATCCATTAAGTACAGAAGAAGTCATTAGGGACCTGGGGACCCAAGTTGATAGCAATCTCTCATTTGACAACCACGTGGCCAAAGTGGTTAGAAAAACATTTTATATAGCCCACCTAATCATGAAGGGATTCACATCTAGATCAGGGGAGGTCATCATACCTCTTTACTCATCCCTCATCAGGCCCATAATCGAGTACAATGCCCCTTTTGGGATGTACCTTACCAGACACCTGCAGCAACTGGAAAGACCCCAAAAGTACCTCACCAAGAGGATCAAAGGGCTCAGATAGATGCCATATGCTGCCCGGTTAAAGAAACTCCAGCTCTACTCAGTGGCATACCGCCTGCTCAGAGGCGATCTGTGCCTGACGTATAAAGCCATGTCCAACCCAGAATTAATGGACATGCTGCACCTCAGAAAAAACAAATCCCATCGAGCTATGTGCTCGAGAGACTTGAACCTCAGCACTGAAATAAATAGGACATGCTGGAGGGACAGATTCATAACCCAGAGGCTCCCTTCACTCTGGAATAAAATCCCAGTCCAGGTTAGGCAGAGTCCCACATTGACTCTCTTCAAGAGGAATCTTGATGAGTGGATGGGAGATCATAGGTTTATAACAAAAACACAGCACACCAAACATCAAATCTTCAAAAATACACCAAAATGAAGCAGTCAGAGCATGAGGCAAAGAGAAGCAACTTTAATCCATCTGTCCTGGTACCTCGGCAGTTCGCCTTCAATGGAACAAATTTACAGACATATACATTCTCTTTTATATATTCATCAATTAAATAATTCATCAATTAAATAATTAGTCAATCAATTCATCAGATATTTTAACCCTATCATCGCTGTAACATATAAAAACTTTTAAATACTTATTTTCCTTATCAAAATAGTGAATACTAAATATGATTCCTAATATTACACAATATAATATAACATGATATAACATAATGTAAATGATTCATGTCATTTTAATTTTCACAATTTTTACATATAACATTAATACTAATATGCACACTCAAAAAATATAATTTGATTTAAATACATTCAAATTGCAATGAGATTCAAAAATTGGAAAACACTAATAAATTGCACCCACTATCCAAATTCATCCCAGCAAGAGATAATGTGTAATACCTTAAAATCACCCTTTGCTCTAACCTATTCAGTGAAGCTTTGAAATTGCTTATGTGAAAGTGGGGTCTGACAAATACTCACTATTGCCATTAAACATATTGACAAAGTGAGTAGCTACTGGACTCATCATATAACCCCTCCTACTGTCACTCAAAAACTTCAAAAAGTTACAAAACCCTAATGAATTTCACTAACAAATTTCACCCACTATCCAAATTCATCCCAACGGGAAATAATGTGTGATACCCTAAAATCATCCTCTGCTCTAACCTATTCAGTGCAGTTTTGAAATTACTTGTATAGAAATGGGGTCTGGCAAGTACACTAAATACAAAACCCTCACTATTACCATTATGCATGTTAACAAAATGAGTAGCTACTGGGCTCTCCATATTACCCCTCATAATATCACTCAAGTGCTCCAAGATGTGCACCTTAACCTTCCTACTTGTTTGACCAATATACCAAACAGGCGTGCTACAATCACACCCCAAAATATATACTACACCAGAGGACAAACAATCAAATCTTTCAAATGCCAAATATTTCCTTCCATTTATTTTTACTCCATGCATATTCTTGATTTTATCACAAACTGAGCAGTGGCCACAACAATACATCCCAACATTGGTATTGGCTGAAGGTTCCAATTTCCTATTTAATATTTCTTTTAGGTTTGAATACCTTTTGTAGGAAAAGGTAATATGCTTAGGAAAAAGAGAACCAATAACGGAGTCTTCACACACAACATGCCATAATCCTCTGATAATCTTTAACAAAGTATCAGAAAAAGTAGAATACCTAGATATAAAAAATATCCTGTCCATAGTAGATGTACTCACAGATTGATTACTACCCTGGTATCTATTCCCCCTTATCGTGTTGGTCCTGCACAGTCTCTGTTTTATATCTAACAGTTGATTGCATTCATATCCTCTGGACAAAAGTCTATCCATAATTTCATCACAGACCTTTTCCCACAAACTTTTATCTGAGGTATTTCTCAAAATCCTTTTAACTTCCCCTTCAGGTAAAGCTCTAATTAAATGAGGAGGATGCATGCTGCTTGCGTGCAAAAAATTGTTAACCGCTGTTGGCTTCCTGAATGGTTTGTATTGAACCAAACCATCTATCCCTACATAAAATTCCACATCCAAGAAGGTAATATTGGATGATGACCTATGTGCAACAAATTTTAATCCATGATGATTTTGATTTAAATCCTTCATGAACTGTGTAAACAAAGACACCTCACCCCTACATATAAAAATTAAATCATCAATGTAATGTTTGTAAAACATAACATTATTCACAAAGAAAGAAGTTTGAAACATTAATTCTTTCTCAAACTCTCCCATGTATATCACTGCATAAGTGGGTGCAAAAGCTGCACCCATTGCAGTTCCTTTTACCTGCAAAAAGAAATCTTTCTTCCACATAAAATAATTATGAGTCAAACTGAACTCTAACAAACTTAGCAAAAACACAGTTCGTGGCCCTTCTCCCATCATCTTCTGCATAGCCTCTAGACCCCATCTAGTATTGATATTAGTATATAATGATGTAACATCAATTGTTACCCAATAATAATCTTCCTTCCATTCTAACCCTCTCAGGGCTGAACACACATCTTGAGTGTTCCTCACATGGGAACCAACTTTTGGAAGAAATTTTTTAAAATGGGAATCCAGAAAAACGTTAACCCTTTCCACATAGGAGCCAATGCCTGAGATGATGGGTCTACCTGGTGGATCAACAACACTTTTGTGAATCTTTGGAATAATATAGATATATGGATGGCGGGGTTCCCTCACTGATAGTTTTTTCACATCCTTTCCAGTAAAGAAACCCAGCCTTTCTCCTCTTTCCAATAATTCATTTAATTCTTCAGAAAATAATTGCAAGGGGCTATTATTCAGTTTCACATAGGTATCTTCCACTCACAATATTCTCATATTTTTCTGTGTCCATCACAACCCAATTACCCCCTTTATCAGCTGGTCTGATGGTGACTTTAGCCAGTTTAGTTCTTAACAATTTCAGGGCCAACCACTCATCTTTACTTAAATTAAAAGCCTTATCCTTCATACAGAAAATCTTGTATGCCTGCTCATGTTTGGAAAACAAAACGTGCTCAAAAGCATTTATAGCCTGTGATTTCTTAGGAGGGATAAAATTGCTATCACCTGGAAAACAGGGCACATCAATATGCCCATAACCTCTCCCATAAATTTCCTCAATATTACTATGATCTTCTGTAGATAATTCAGTAGCATAAGGACCTTCATCTACATCTGACATTGATCCATCATAGTCATATATACTCAAATTCAGCAAAACATCATCTAACGATGTTTGACTTTCACTGACAATACATTTTTCTTGCTCAGAAAAATGGACCCTTAAATTTAGTTTGCGAACAAAACTTTTAACATCCATCATTAAGTCTGCCAATGAGGGTAACCTGGTGGGTATAAACTTTGTACCCTTTGACAAAACCTTCAGCATGTCATCAGATATAGATAAATTAGAGAGGTTGAGCACATTCAAACCCATGTCCCCTAGAAAACCATCAGTGTTAACAAAATTTTCAATATTTTCAGTGTGTTCACCAACATTCCCAATAACATGCTCCAAACAAAGTTCAGAACCTGTGTTAACATCAAACATTAACATGGCATCATTATCATTGCTCATATAAACTGCACTGTCAGGTTCCAAAGCAAGGACAATATTTGGAATATTTTCAAAAAACAATACCAGTAGCATTTTCAGAACAACCAAGACTGACATTACGGTTGTGCATGGAATTAACATCATTAACATCATTAAAAAAACTTTTTGTAACAGTCCCCATTCCTAAATCAACATAAATACTGTGCTTCACATGATTAAATGAACAAACAGTATTATTTCCAAAAAGAACAGTTCCATCATGTTTTTCCAAAACTGCTCCACAATCAACACTGAACGAAACACAAAACTCATCATCATCTGGTGGCGTCTTGTCTTTCACAGCGCCCTAACAGTCTGATTTTAGTTTTTTAAATGACTTAAAGCTGATGCATGACTTGTCTCACCCTGATTCTTCGCAGACCTCGTTTGCACACTAGGAAAATTCTTCCAATGGCTCTGCTCACCTCTTCGGTTTTCCGCATTTCCATCTGGACCTTCAGTGGCAATAATTTCAAAAGAAACGCTTTTGCGACTCCCTCCGGTCTCAACTGAAGAGCATGAAGACACATCCTCACTTCCGGTTGCATGTCTTTTAGCGTTTTGACGAAAACAGTGCCCCCTATGGGGCCAATTGTAGATTTCATTCTTATCATAATCCTGGATGTCTCTATTTAACTTAGATTTTTTCCTCGCCATGACATCACTCTCTACTTTTTTCAGTTTATCGTTGATGTTCTTAAAATTTAACTGAAAGACAGCAGTAGAAGCCCTATTGGTGAGATCATGCTGCAAATCATTTATTTTTTTTATGTAAACTCTCTATAGTTCTCTGATTTCTTTTGATGAGTATTTTTAACCAATTTAAACAGCGGTCCTGTGCTGCTTGCCTCCACTCAGTTAACAAGTCATTCTCATCATCTCTAAAACCACCAGCTGGCAATTTATCTATGCGGAACCCTCTAGGGGTGATGTTAAGTGTTACATATTTCTCAAGCAACTTTGAATCATAAAAAACAGTCGTTTCCTTGGACATTAATCGTTCTAAGTGTGCAAAACCTTCTGAACATGAATCATTGATGTCCATAGTCCATAAATCAGAGACAGCACATTTGCGCTCTCTCTCCTTCAATAGTTCAGCAAAAGAAAGCATCTCACCACTCTGAGCTCCTCCAGCAGCAGAATTCTCCATAACAAAAACACAGCAAACCAAACATCAAATCTTCAAAAATACACCAAAATGAAGCAGTCAGAGCATGAGGCAAAGAGAAGCAACTTTAATCCATCTGTCCTGGTACCTCGGCAGTTCGCCTTCAATGGAACAAATTTACAGACATATACATTCTCTTTTATATATTCATCAATTAAATAATTCATCGATTAAATAATTAGTCAATCAATTCATCAGATATTTTAACCCTATCAAAGCTGTAACATATACAAACTTTTAAATACTTATTTTCTTTATCAAAATAGTGAATACTAAATATGATTCCTAATATTACACAATATAATATAACATAATGTAAATGATTTATGTCATTTTAATTTTCACAATTTTTACATATAACATTAATACTAATATGCATTAATACTAATATGCACACTCAAAAAATATA
>NC_056741.1:1759206004-1759378504 GCF_019279795.1 Protopterus annectens | reverse complement strand
CTCCTTTATATATATTTTCTACTACAATCTAGATTCTTACTCACCAGCCTCGTGATGCAGCCTTTGCAACTTGCTGGCATAGGCTTCCTGGTTCGTAACCCACTCAGCTGGAGCTGTAATGAAGATAGAGAAACATTTATGCATACCTATCCATCACATACACAGGCTGGACTTTGGTAAACAGTTATTGCTATGGATACTTACACACTGCTGGAACATCACCCCTTTGTTGTGCTTCTTGGGCCCACTGTTCCAAGAGCTCCCTCTTCCTCTGCTTCAAGTCAGCATAGTGGTATTGGACCTGCTCACCAGTCCGAGGGATACCAGTGGCACTGGTGAGATCACAGGCGAGACTTTCTCAGGCTTCCGCTTTGTATTGGGAGCCCTGGTACTGGTCCTGCAGTAGTCTCACTTCATGTTATTTTACAAGGAGTCCTACCATGACCTTGTGCTGCACCCAAAAGCGCATGCACTCTCCAACACCTGCCATACTGCCTACAGTGGGGAGCTACAACCAGTTATGAACTGTATTCCCACCTGCGAGGTTTAAATATGGCCAATTTCCTGCACTTTGCCATGATTGGATAGTTTTGAATATGCTGAGCTAAGCTACAGGCAAACCTGCTTAGCTAAGGTTGGCAGTGCTTTAAGGGGCAGGTTCAGCACTGCTTACCAATGGGCAAATCCACTTAGCTGGGCTACTCATTGCTTAGCATTCATATTTACACAATGCTTACAGCTGTACAATGCTTAGTATTGCTTATGTTTTATTTTATGGACTACCACCTGTATGGGATTGATTCATCATTTCTGACATGTTATAAATTTGTTTATTTTCCCTGACATCCCCCAATGTGCTTTCATTACATTTAGTCTTGTGTGACTATACTGTATGGGGCACTTTTGTTTATATGGGGGTTTCACAACTTTATTACACTGATATCTCACATCTGGGCCTAATACACTACTCTGGTTAAGAAATATAAGTTACTTCCCCTTAAATATGCAAATAAATTCAAACTGTAATGATTTCACATGCAAAATTGAAATGGCTTTGGTGAAGTTCAAACCATGAATGATTACATAAAAGGCGTACACTCTAACCACTACACTATTGTTTATGTTGGATGTCTATTGCCATTTAACTTCTCATGCTGTTTAAGCTGGGGTAAGCATAGGGTTGCCACCTTTTCAAATGGCCATAGTGGGACATTATCGGGACACACATCAGATTTTACAGGCCGACACATACCCATGGTCAGTACAAAGGATAGAACTTTACTTTTTTTGCCTAAATAAAAGCTTATTCTTGTAGCAGTTTAGCTGCTTATTCTGTTTCTTGTAATATTTAGGTATTTTAGATACAGAAATAGCTATTTTATGCACCTATTACATAAAATATGGGACATAATTATGTCCTACAATCTCAGGACATTTGCCATTTTTAATATTTTTAGTCAGGACACAACCGCCCAAAGAGGGACTGTTCCTCGCAAAGTGGGACAGGTGGTAACCCTAGGTAAGCATAGCTAAGCAAAGGGCACACCAAGGCAGCTACACTTAAACTTTATTGCAGATGTGAAAAAAATATTTATATTTATTTGTTGGGGGCTGTGCTTTGCAAATGTTGATGACATATAACTTTTCACAGTATGTCCAGATATTTGCATTATATTCTTCGTCCACTTTTCATAAGCTTGTGGCTCTCTGGCACATCATTACAGATTGAAGTTTGACAATAATGATAGACATTTGAGTTTTTTACTTCATACCCTTCAGAAAATTCATGCTAATGGAAAACCTGTTATTCTATCAACTTTCTAAGTTTGTTATGGCAATATTTCACAGTTGTCCCTTATGGCTTTGTCCAGATTTCTTACTCTAACGGGTTGTGAGTTGTACATTTTAGACTTCAAACCCTTCACAAATTTCATGCTAGTGCAAAACCTGTTATTATATCAACTTTCTACATTGGTAATTGCAATATTTCAGAGTTGTCCCTTATGGCTTTGTTTAGATTTCTTACTGTAATGGGTTGGAGGTGAAATGAGCAATCTCACTCTTTTTAAATTGCCGTACGGCAATTCTGGTGTGCAGGGGGCATGTGTATTGTGAGAGCACTGCTTTCAAACACACCCCCTGTGCTTGTACACATCCCCATGTACGTATTACAGCACATTAGTGCGCCTTCATACATATGCATGGTGCAC
Source organism: Protopterus annectens (assembly GCF_019279795.1). Taxonomy (NCBI): domain Eukaryota; kingdom Metazoa; phylum Chordata; order Ceratodontiformes; family Protopteridae; genus Protopterus; species Protopterus annectens. The sequence continues at coordinate 1,759,376,294 of NC_056741.1, read as the reverse complement.
TGCCGTGTTGCACAGGAACAGTCCCTTCCGTGCAGGAGTACGTTTTTCCTGCACGGACATTTGCTGAATCTGGGGGAAAGTCAGAGTCAACTTTATTGTCATTCGGAAATCACATAAGTGCAAAAACTGAATGAAATTCTCTGTATCTGGACTCAACATGCAGACAACATAGACTGTTTTCACAGACATTTACACATATAACACCTAGCTATTACATCTGGACATGCAAGTAGACAGACTAATATTGCACATAATTACAAACACATTTTAACACTTTTTGAAATGAACACTTACTTGCATGAGGCTTTAGTATTGCACAGGTATTTGGTTGAGACATTGCATTGATCTTTGCACAGAAAGAGACATTTAAGTATTGCACTGTGAACATTAGAGTATTGCACTATGGACATTAGACTATTGCACTATGGCTAATTTATGAATTTGCTTTTATTGCATTGAAAGAAGAGATATTTTACTGCATTGCTACTGCCCTAGATGGCCTATAAGTTACAGTCATGGTGAATATTGCACTAATTAGGTGAGAGTGGTAACCAGGTTCTTGCACAATTTGAGACAGTTTCTACTGACCCAGTTGGACATCATGGAGTGTAGTGGTTATTAGAGTTCAGCAGCCTGATGACATTAGGGAAGAAACTGTTCCTGAATCTCATAGTTCTGCAACATATGCTTTGGAAGCTCTTTCTGGATGATAGATGCAGTAACAGTCTGTATGCAGGGTGAGTGCAGTGTTTAACTATTCTTCTGGCCCTGCTGAGACATCTGGATAACTACAAGTCGTGGATAGGTGATAAGGTAGTCTTAATGATCCTCTCGGCAGTCTTAACATCAAAAAATATGCAAATGAGATATGGGAGAAATAAAGTAAAAGGAGAATATTTACTACAGCCCCCAGTGATTGAAGCTGTAAATTCATTTAAGGACCTGGGTATATGGGCCAATCCACCTTTGCGTTTTTCTAATCCTATCAACCAAATGGTTAATGATAGTTTTATAGCTGTAGGATGTATAAAAAGATTTTATTAAGTCAAAGAAATGAGAAATGATGAAATCATTATTTGTTAATTACATTAAACCCAAACTTCATTATGGAATAACAATATGAAAACCTTGTGAGTAAACTAGAAAGAGTACAGTGGAAAAATAACCAGGGCATTCATTGATATGAACATTTATATTATTATGAAAGACTAAAATAACTGAACTTGAACAGTGTATCATATAGATATTTAAGAGGAGATCTTATTCAGGTTTATTGGGCATTTAGAGACAGCTACAAGAATAGTAGAGAACCATCAAATGACATATGTAGAAGATTCTAGAGGAATGTGAAGTGTGCTCACTGGTTCTCTGAGGTAGTAGCAGATGCATGGAATAGACTAGCACATTACATTAAAGCAAGCACTAGTTTAGATATTTTTAAGAACAACCTGGACACCTACTATAGGAATAACTGTTTATTGCCCATGCCTGACATATTTGTATATATATATATGTATTCTACACAAGCCAATGTTTTGTTGCAGATCTCTGTCAAGGTATCTGTGAACAGCACTAGCTCCCACATTCGGTAACCTAGTATTCATTTTATAGAAAAATGAACTAATTTGTAATAACCCATTAAATACAGCATCAAATTGTACCCAAGACATATAGATGATTTACTTTTCACATGAAATGATAGTGAGGAAGATTTGGTTAAATTTCTGCCACACATAAGCAAGTCTACAATATTTTCTACCCATACAGTGCCTTTTTATTCAATGGCAGTCTTTAAAAGTTTTCAGCTTAACAAAACAGAATCTGGACAGCATAAAAGTATTTCTGCTCAGTGTTAGGAGCCTCAACAAAAACTTCACTCCATAAAGGCATTGCTTAACCAAGAACACATCAATATGTGCATCTTCATAGAGTCATTGTTCTAGACCATTGAAAGCACCCCATCATGCAAGGTTTCAACACCTACCAAACATTTATGCCCACTATACTAGACAGAGCCACTAAGGGTGCAGTGTCTCTGTACATGTGAAGCAAAATCTCACCTCTAGGCTTGTGAGGTTAACAAACCCCCTTGTCAAATAAGTAATTATAAGACTCATGTCTGTGCCCCCTCCTACCTGACCAGTATGGAGTTTCTGTGTATTAGACCAAAAGCATTCTTCTAATGGACTTCATCTAACTATCTATGACCTGAGAGACTTATTCACCCCCAAAAATGTATGCCCAGAGATCTCTGGACTAAGTAAATACAAACTGTCTGGACTAGCTTGTCTGCACTCAACTAGTAGAGACAAATTCCTAAACTTGGGCATCACCAATGTAGGAAGTGTCTATTCCCCACTAGTTTTAATTTCCTCTCCAGTCATATCAGGCCATAAATCAGTTACAGTCATCATGTGACTGATTCAGAAGCATCTTCTAATACCTTAGTATTCAGAGATTATACAAAGCCTATTCTGTCATAGCAGAATGATGACCTGGCTAAATTCAACATCATCCTCCAATCTAATGACCTCACTTACCACAGGAGTCTATGCACATGTGAGCAGCTGCATAGAAGCATTTGTCCTCCACCAAAGTAAATACAATGACACATTTAAAAACAGACCCCTGTGGTGGAACCCAAATATAAACAGTCTGTACAGTAAAAGAACAATAAAAATAATTGCAAACAGTAAAAATCTGTACAATAAAAGAATAATAAAAATAATTGCAAGCAATAAAAAATGAAACTTTCAAGATGTCAAAAATGCTCTTGTTAAACTTAACAAGAAACTGCAGTCCTTGATCAAATCAACTAAAGCTAGATGTGAGGGAAAATAGCGACTCAAGCAAAAGCCTTCATTAACTATAATAGAAACTTCAGAAACAATGTTCAGCACTGCAAGGAGCTAATACTAAATGAGATAACATACTCAGACTCTGAGGACATAACCAGTCTTCTAGCAGATAACATCAGCACTCCCTCCTCTCTCTCTTCATATATATATATATATATATATATATATATATATATATATATATATATATTTATGTGTGTGTGTGTGTGTGTGTGTGTGTGTGTGTGTGTGTGTGTGTGTGTATATATGTATATATATATATATATATATATATATATATATATATATAGATAAATGTGTATATATATATATATATATATATATATATATATATCTTGATATATATGTATATATATATATATATATATATATATATATATATATATATATATATATATATACATATATATATATATTCATAGGTTCATAGGTTGATACTAGGCTATATGCCCTAGGGCATTTATCAGCCTAGCCAGAGTGAGTTTGGCTTTCGCCACCCTTTAAAATGAGTTTAACTGTGCCCTTTTTTAGGTTAGTTTACTGTGCCTCTGTCTAGTAGTGACACAGAAGTTATCCCCGGGGTAAACCTACGATCTCACATCCACTCGTTAAGATTCCTCTTGAAGAGAGTCAGTGAGGGGCTCTGCCTGATATGGACAGGGATTCTATTCCAGAGTGCTGGGAGCCTATGGGTTATAAATCTGTCTCTCCAGCATATCCTATTAATTTCTGTGTTGAGGTTCAAGTCCCTTGAGCGCGTAGCTCTAGTGGAGTTGGATTTTTTGAGGTGGAGCATGTCCATTAATTCTGGGTTGGACATGGCTTTATACGTCAGGCACAGATCGCCTCTAAGTAGGCGGTATGCAACTGAGTAGAGCTGGAGTTTCTTTAACTGAGCAGCATAGGTCATCTGTTTGAGACCCTTGATCCTCTTGGTGAGTTACTTTTGGGGTCTTTCCAGTTGCTGCAGGTGTCGGGTAAGGTGCATCCCAAATGGGGCATTGTATTCAATTATGGGCCGGATGAGTGATGAGTAAAGGGGCACAATTACCTCCCTTGATCTAGATGTGAATCCTTTCATGATAATGTGGGCTATATCGAAGGTCTTTCTAACCACTTTGGCAACATGGTTGTCAAAGGAGAGATTACTATCAACTTGGGTTCCCAGGTCCCTAATTACGTCCTCCGTACTTAATGGATTACCGCCTATGTGGTAATTTATGGGCACTTTGCTTTTTCCAAAGGGGATGACTATAAACTTTTTGGCGTTTAGCTTCAGGCAATGGCTTTGGCACCAGTTATCCATCCATCTCTGTGAGACCCTTTTGGAGGATGCTTGTGTCAGCTGGAGAGTCAATTATGGCACCCAGTTTGCAGTCATCTGCGAACTTGGTCAGCCATAGTCCTCCCGTGTTGGCCTGTACCTCAGTAAAATATATACCGAACAAGAGCGGTCCCAGGACTGAGTCCTGTGGGACGCCACTTGTAACTGGTTTAGAGTCTGACATGGCTCCCGCAATTCTGACCATGTGGGTTCTGTCCTTGAGCCAGTTTGCAACCCATCTTATGACATAGGGGTTGATATTTAAGCTGGAGAGCTTATTTATGATGCCTGAGTGGGGTATGGTGTCGAAGGCTTTTGCGAGGTCCAGGCAGGCTGTGTGGACTAACTTCCCATCATCTATGGCCTTGGTGACTGTTTCGAAGAAGTTGACCAGGTTCAAGAGGCAGGATCTGCCCTTAACAAAGCCGAATTGGGTGGGATCTAGCATCTGTAGGTCCCCAATGTCTTTGTTTATGAGTTCCATGATGATCCGCTCCATAGCTTTGCAGACCAGGCTAGTCAGGCTTATGGGGCAATAGTTTCCAGGGTCCATTGAGGCACCACCTTTGTGGAGTGGGACCACTGTTGCTGTACGCCATTCCTTGGGTACATATCCTGTAGTAAGGCTGAGATTGAACAGTGACTTTATATGAGGTTCAAGCTCTTCTTGGAGCTCGTGAAGGACGCAGCCCAGGACACCGTCCGGTCCCATTGATGCTGTGCTTTTTGCTTTGGAGAGGGCAGCTCTCACCTGAGCATCTGAGATGCCAGGGAGGCAACTCTCTGCTGGGATAGATATTTGCTCGTTTTTGGGGGGGGGGGGAGTTTGCACTGAACCTGTCCGCCAGGATGTTGGCAATGTCTGTGGGTTCAGTGTATTTTTTGTCATTTTGGACTAACTCCGAACATATCTGGGAGTTGCCACCCAGGTTCCTAACATAACTAAAGAAGGCCTTATGATTATCTTTAGTGTCCTGTGCAATTTTTCTCTTGAAGCTGGCCTTGGATGATTTTATGAGGGACCGTAGTTTTTTGCTAGTACTGATCAGTGATGCCTTCCTTTTTAGGGATTTTGCTCTATCCTGTAGTAGCTTCCTCCTTTTGTTGTATAGTTTATTTATGGCTGGGGTCCACCAGACAGGACGCCTGCATTTGTAGGATTTGGTCTTGGTTTAATTTGGGATTGCATGATCCATGCATTCCTGAAGGTGTCCATAGAATGCATTTATAAAGGATTCTGCAGTTTGGGCCATAGTTTCCACTGGCCCAGGGGCTTTGAATGATTTCACCTCAGTTTTGAGAAGTGTGAAATTAGCTTTTGAGAAGTTTTTCACTGTGGTTTTCTGGGCTGGTGGTGGGGTCGGGATGTGGATGTCCAGAGAGATTAATTTATGGTCCGATCTTATCAATGAGGGGTATACCTCTGGTGTGGAGCATAGATTCCCCATGTTTGTGATGATCAAGTCCAGTATGTTTTCCCCTCTTGTGGGAGTGGTGAATAGTTGTTCCACAGCATTTGAGTTTATAAATTCTAGGAACCTTTGGGCTAGGGTGTTTGGGCTTGAGTAGTGCTCCCAGTCTATGTTTGCGTAGTTGAAGTCATCCAATATAAAGCTGTTTGGAGCGACCTTCATATTCTCCAGTGTTTTCAGGAAAGCCGAGTGAGGTTCCTGAGTTTGGGATATATATATATATATATATATATATATATATATATATATATATGTATATGGGTCTTTTTTCGAAGAGCAGAAGTATGAACCCATTGCAGCAAAAGTGCACTTAACCGAAAGTGCACTTTCATGAAGAACGGTTCACCAAAGTGGACATAAAAAAAAAAAAACACTGCAAATACACTTTTGCAGGGGGGGGGGGCCCACCCTGCACCCTGCACCCTCATGTGGGGGGGCTGCATCCCCACACCCCCTTTATATATATACTAACTCCGAGATTGCAATACAGTGGGTAAATGGGTATATTTTCTTATCCCCACTGTGTCATGCTTCTGTGGTGCAGTGTTTTGTTTCTTTTATTTCTGGTTTGGTGAACTGGTGTTCACGAAAGTGTACTTTTGGTTAAGTGCACTTTTGCTGACATGGGTTAGTACTTCTGCTCTTCGAAAAAATGTGTTTTCTTTGAACAGAAGTAGACCCATATATACATATATGCATATATGTATACATATATGTATATGTATATTTTTCCCCAGATCACATACATCTACACACACCCCTGCCGAATCTCCCAAGTACAAGACCTGAAAAGTACTTTTCCAAAGTTAAGAAAACTTTTTTTATGGGGCCAGATAACATACCAGGCTACCAACTGGCTAGCAATAAACAGGACCTGTCAAGCTCTGGCCACCCACACACACATGCATACACAATTGTTTAAGTTCAGCCAGTTACCTCCCTGCATAAAGGTGGGGCATCAATGAAACCAGGTAATTATACACCATAAGTTTGAGCAGCCTCATGTGTAAGGTTGTGATGAGGATCATTATGAAATAATAAATGAGGACATAGAAAATGTGACAGCCCTTGACCCAACCCAGTTTGTTTTTGTCAAGCAAAGATCCTATCTGCTTAACCTGTTAGACTTTTTTGAAAAGGATACTGAAATGATAGCTGATAAGGAACAACAGTACACACTGCATTGCTGGACCTTGCAAAAACATTCAACACCATCTTGCACCTAGGTATTGTTGATAAACTCTACCAGCTAAATGTTAATCCATATGTAAGTCATTGAATTGCAAATTGACACACAACTAGAACCCAGAAAATTAAGCTGTTTTACCTCCTCCAGAAGACCTGTCACAAGTAACTCAAGGTTCAGCCTCTTAGGACAATCATTGAGTATAATGCCCACTTTGGTATTTGCCCATCCAAACACTTAACACAACTTGAATAACCACAACACTTTCTCACCAAGAAAATCAAGGGCTTAAATCATAAAAGCTATGGTGATCATCTAAAAACGTGTCCCTCTTCTTAGTATCAGGCTGCTGAAGGGCAATCTCTGCCTCACGTATACAGCCTCAACATACCCTGTCCTCTCATGTCTACTGCACATCCACAAGTCCAATGGTGTCAAAAACACCCACTCAAGAGATCTTACTCTCTTCTACAACACAATTAGAACACGTTGGGTGGACAGTTATGTATCACATAGAATACCACTTCTTTGGAGTTCTCTTCATGTCCTATAAAGCAAAGTACTTCTCTTAATCTATTAAGTGTAATCAGGATGAATGGATGGAAAACTGTCCTTATCCTTTATTGATAAGATTAATGAGTTAATGCTTTGCCTGTCTTTGGATTATTCATTCTATAATTGCAAAGGATAAAGAAAAAAATCTTCATGGGAATGCAGAGCTGGGCTTCTAAAGATTCTCACAGATCAATAGCCTTGCAAGTACGCATTGATGTTTTCAAATGTTTGGTCAAACACCCAGTTCAGTTTTTTTAGATGTCAGCATTAGTAAGAATAATGAAATGAGCACATTACAGCCAAAAATCTAAAGAAAACTCACCTTCAGCAAAACATTTTTACAGTTAAGAGTTGTCATCCAATGTACACCAAACAAAATATTAGGAAAGAACTGGCTACAATAGTGCCAGCATTAAGAATAGAAGATGCAGTGTTTAATAATGAATTCTAGACTTTTAAAGAAATATTTTAGAAAAAGAATATGACACAGCTGATATTTATTATATTTTCAAGGATTAAAAAGAAAAACAATAGGCACAAGATGTGCCTATGCTAACATACAGATCAAAAAGACTAAAGAGAGACTTAAGGGATGGATAAATATATCCTTTGGCTGTGAATTCTCAGTTTATAACCAAAACAAAAATATTTTTGTGACAACTAGAAAATATCACCTACTAAAGAAAAACTGCCACCACCTCCTCTCCACTGCTCTCCAATCCCTCCTCTTCTCTCCTTTTCCTTCCTCTCCTGTCCTTTCCTCTCCTGTACACTCCTCTACCCTCCTCTAATCACCTCTCTTCTCTCCTCTGTGCTCCTCTCCTCTCCAATCCTCTTCTGTCTTCATTCAGTAAATCTACTCAACCCACCTCAGCTTTCATCAGTTGGGCCCACCAGAGAGAGTAAGGACACTAGTGCAGCATTATACTGTGGCCAAGAAGTATGTACTAACCACCACTACCCCCTCCTCCCAAAGGAGCCTTATGAAATCCCCAATCCCTCATTCCCTTTAGGAAGTGCTTGTAGGATTCCACATGTACCACATGCTGATCAAACAGTACACCACCCAAAAGTGGCTTACCATGAGGCTGGGGGAGCCAACACTGGCCGCTCACTTCTATCCCAAATACCCATATCCTCCAGTGCCATTTGAAAACAATGAGCAGCTTCTTTAAAAGAATGATGCTGACTTTTTGGATGCCCTGGTTAATTTCGTTATCAATATTTCTAGTCGTTATGTTCACACGATCTACTAGGATACATGAATCCTGCTTTGATCAAGTTGTTCATCTTTTATGACAAGGAAGAAGCAAACTTTAGTGTCATTAGTGTTGTACATGTTTGTGATGTGTCACCCTTGACCTGGACAAACATTATGCAACCTACCAGATAGAGATCTTTCATAAGAAGGCAACATTTCTCTCCTGAAAAAATTATTCTGACATTAACCACTCAACAGCACTTTTTCATATAGTGCAGAAGCTACAGCACAGTTTGCATAACTACCTGACATCCTACTCATTTTTTTCTGCTAAGATTGTCACTACCACATCTGATTTTCCACAATCTTACCCCAAGGGTAGAACAACTGCCCCACCTCTCCTATTTCTTTATCTTGGATGGAGTTTGATATTCTTAATTATGATGAGCTCACTACTATTATCTTAAGTGTGCAACTGATGACACGCTGATTGGATTCATGTCTTTCATGGCTAGTGATGGCTAGTCTTGCCATTCTTGGACCAATGAGTCTTCATATCCTGGTTTCATCATGAGAGATATTTTGTTTTCCTTTGGCTTTGAAAGAGAACATGTCCATAACTACTTTCAAGAAACTATCCCTGGATCCTAATATCATTGACAACTACTGCCCAGTTTATCACCTTCCTTTTCTGGGGAGTTATTTAGAATGTTATCTGTAAACAACCTACAACTCATCTTATAGTCAGTGAGCTCATTGATCCCTTTCTATCAGATTTTCACACTTACAATGCTATGGAAACAGCTCTTGTGAGCGTTATTAGCAATTTTCATTTGGCTAGAGAGCAGTGGCACTATTCATTGATGGTACTCCTGGATCTATCAGCAGCAGCATTTGATACTGTGGACCATAGTATGTTGATAATAAGGCTTATAAACATATTATGGCATTTCTTCTGTGGTCCTGTTGTGTTTTGTTTCCTGCCTCTCTGATTGTTCTCAAAAGGTTTATTAAGGAATCTGTTAATTTTCCACATACCCTCTGGAGTATGGGTAGCACAAAGTTTATCTTAGTCCCTTTACTGTTCCTAATTTACATTTCTATTTGTTAAGGGATAGGGGTTTAGCATACCATACTATTACTGATAACATGTGAGCCTCCCTTTTCTTTCCACAGGATAATATGGTGTGTGTGTGTGTGTGTGTGTGTGTGTGTGTGTGTGTGTGTGTGTGTGTGTGTGTGTGTGTGTGTGTGTGCGCACGCATGTGTGTGTGTGTGTGTGTGTGTGTGTGTGTGTGTGTGTGTGTGTGTGTGTGTATGTGCGCGCGCACGCATTCAAAATTGGATGAAACTTAACTCCTCCTAAACTGCTAAGCATCATGTAAATTCACAAAACTGTGTTTTAGTGGAGCTTAGCAATGTGCAAACAGTAATAGCTGTTGACCATGTTTAAGTGGTGCTTAACAACAAGCAGCTTTTCCAATTGTAACAGTTTTATTTTTGAATTAAACCACTCTTTAGGTCACCTCACACATTTTCAAAGGAATACATGTAAAAAAAGGTATGACTGTTCAGGACTCGAATCCAGGACCTACTGCACTTTAGGCTTTGACTCAAACTACTTAGCTACTTGAATAGTGTAAAAAACAGTATACCTTCATATACACTACTAAGCAATCTGTTAGCAGTGCTAACTGAGGTCATGGCAGTTCATGCAACCTTAAAGGATTGTTATGCCCCTCCCTTACCCAATGTCATCATATATGGTGGCAACAAGCTTGCACCTGTTGATAAGGTGCATAATCCTCGTGTCATCTTAGATTATAGTTAAGCACTTCAGGACCAGATGTTGGCCATAATGAAATCTTAAACCTTAGGTAACTCAAGCTGACCTCTTGGTTTTTATTCTTATTCATACCCTGGTCTTCTCAAGGTTGGACCGTTGCAGTATCCTATACCTGGGACTTCCTAGCACTGAACTTTAATGACATACAGATGATATAGAAGTTTATTGCAAGGTTACTAAATGCTACTTATAACCTAGGTCCCTCTTACTTGAATTAGCTGTTGCTGCCCTACGTCCCTTCTTGGGGCTTGTACTCAGTCTCTCAGGGGCTGCTGACAGTTCCATATATGCATCTTGAAACTTCAGACTTCAGTTCATTTTCTTACCAAGTTTCATACTTATAGAATCTGTCACCATGGTGATTTCAGGATTACCCATCTCTAACTGGCTTCTGTAGGACACTTAAAGCCTTTGCCTTTGAAGTGTTTTTTTTTTTAACTGGGTGGGAGGACTACACTTCTCATATTGCCTTTATTTTTATCATCAGTTCATGTTGTTGTTCATTTGCTCATTAGTATATGATGGATTTTAGACTGACTTGATGTTAATGGTGTTTTGGGATAAAATACCTGAATAAAATGAAAGACGAAATTGAAGTTACGTTCATTTTGTTTGAATGCATATAAAGAAAATTTGGGATGTTATTGGAACAGTCCAGACAAAGCTTCATTTATTGATTTATCAAGTGAGTTATTATATTATTATATTAGATATCAGGGAGAACACTCTGAAATGGAAACCTTGATTTTGTTGATTATCTTTGGGAAATATGCATCACTAGATGTGCTATGTACTCAGTGGTTATCTAGATGTTCACTCATATTAGTACACCAGTTGGCTGTTTTTACATTGTAAGAAATTAAACTAAACCAAATGAATTTTTGATAGATGCTCTTGTGAAAAATGAGGTAGTGGTCATTGAGGAACTGAGGGAGGATACAGATTCAGCCCCTTGCAATGCCTGCTTTCAATACTCTACCACTCAAGGAAATATAACTTTCATTGCAGCTTCAACCTAATTTAATTAGTTGCAATTTAGCCAGGTGTACATAATTCCACTTATTTTTTTTCTGGAAAAGTTCAGACACCTATCCAGACAAACAGCCAACATCTTTGTGCATGTTGTGTGCTCCCTAATTTAGGTAGGGTGTGCCCCCCTCTGCCACTGTGTACCGTAACTGTTCCTCTCCCCCTCTTCCCCAGTACTGTTCCTTCAATTCTCAGTACACTGTTAAAGTTAAAAATGTGCAGTGCTGTCCTGTTCTGCACTAGTTAAAATGACACAACATGTACAAGCACTTGTAGTAGATGTCTTGCTCTGGGTCTGAATCACATGACTGTCAGAATGTCACCTGCCTGTTTATGATATAACTCCCAGCAGTGCATGTGTGACACTGAATTCAGCAGTAGGTTAATTCTAAAATACTCAGAACTCTCATAGAATAAAAGAAGAGTATAAAAGCTGTTAGTGAAGTGCTACATGGCAGCAAATGATTAATTACTTACTGTTGTCAGTGTTCATCTTCATAAGCCCGTTGGAGTAAATGTGTTCAAGGCCAGGTAAAAGAGGATGACATCAGGATGATGGAAACGCTATTACATCTGACAAAAGTGTGAATTGATCTCTATTAGAAAATAGTAGTAGTTATATTAAGTATGACAACAGAAACTGTTCACAAGTCATTTTACAGCAAATGCGGAGATCTGCCTGTTCATATTTTCATTAGCATGGTATAACTGAAAGTTAAGTTTGAAAGTCACTTAGTAATGGAAAAGTGCTTTGGGTGTTTTGATTGTTGAGTGATAGAACTGGTCTGTATATAGAGATTGCCACATTGTTGGGGTACCCCTTTCCAATGTGGCATAGTGACCTCAAAAGCTGATTTAAATGAAGGTGCATAGGGGTGCAGTCTCCTGGATAGAAATGTGAGTAGCTTAAATACATTTTGTTAATTAGTTTACTGGGGTTATGGATCTAAAAAATTATAACTGCATATTCATTCTTTGAGAGTTGTGCAATTGCATTTTGATGCTGGCTTTGATGCTGTTTCTACTTTCAGGATTTTATCACTGACTTGACTTCTGGAGTCAACTGGTGAATAAAACATTCACCTGTTTAACCTTGTATGTTACATTACAAAAGAGTGAAAGGAGCTCCAGACCACGAAGAACACCAAACCCAATAGTTCTTTCCTTAACGCAATTTTATTAAATGCACAAGTAACAGCAGCGTTTTCGCTACAGACACAATGTAGCTTCTTCAGAGGATTTTAAAAACACACAAGAAATGTACTCCTTTTATACAGGAGTTACAAATTACCAAATTGAAAAACCACTTAATAACATCAATTACTGGTGCAATTACACATTAAAAGGGCTACCCACATACTAAATACTAAAACATAAAATAGTTATACAAATACAAAAGAGTAACAAAATTGCTTTGTGCTCTCCTTTTTCTACAGGGTACCCGGGTGATGGCAGATTTGAACTCTGTTCTTCGTGATGAGACTCAGTGGAAGTTCCCCCATGAATTCAACCCTGCCAACTTTCTTAATGGCAATGGAGAGTTTGTGAAGCAAGAAGCATTTATGCCCTTTTCAACAGGTAACAGCACTGTATTACTGGCATCCATGCTGCATACATCGTATGTCAATAGAATTTGGAATTGTCTGTCTGGCAGGCTCACAGTTTCCACTTATTTTTCTATACCTAAACTTCCAGCACTTGTTCATTTACTGTCTTTACTTACACTCCTATCAATTCTTGACAGCACCTAGTGTGACCATATTTTAATTTTAGAGACAAGTTGTTATAAAACAATTGGTGTAACATGATCTGATTCAGAATTTCATATAGTTGTGTACTAGGAACACAAAATGAGGTTGGCAATGTGATGTAGCACTTAATGTTACTGCCTCATCGAACTTTGTTATCTGGTTCATTTTCTGGCGGGATGCCTTTTGCATGGAGTCTGCACTTTCTTCCTCTCTCAGCATAGAATTTCTCCAGTGGCTGAAGTTTCCTCCTACAGTCTAAAGATATGTTGCTAGGTGACTTAGCAGTGCACTAAATTACAGACAGATATACACACTGACACAACTTATTCATTTATCTTTACTCACACTTAACTTCAGTCATCTTCTGTGTGTGTGTGTGTGTGTGTGTGTGTGTGTGTGTGTGTGTGTGTGTGTGTGTGTGTGTGTGTTAAATCCAGGACTGATTCTAATGTTTGTAGGAATGGGCTCAAGCTTTCCATATCTCCGAAAAGGATAAATTATCTGTTGAAAAATAAATAATAAATGGATGGGTAAAAGAATATTCTAGTAGATAAAACTACACAATGACTGTGGTCTGTGAAGTTCTGAAGTAAGTAATATGCACCTTATTGTGTGATGCTATGATTTGGTTCAGTGTCTGTAAGTAACAGACACTTTGTTGCATGAAGCAATTACTGTAAGTAATATTCACCTTATTGCATGATGCTATGACATGGTGGTGGTGTAACTCTGCAGAACATTAAAGTCTCAGCAGCACCATCCTCACACAATAACAAAGTGCAAAGGGTACAGCTTTTTTTTCTTCCCTTCTCCCCATGATCTAGCCTGATGGCTCCTCTGCCTACACCTTATTAGCCCATTTGTTTAATAGAATTGGAGCTGGGTATTCCCAGATGGAGAAACAGCCTTACAGTTCACTTATTTATGTATGGGAACCTCAAACTTCCTTCAGATTCCCAGTGAGCAATGGGTTGGATGGAGCAGGCCAACTTGTTGTTTCTGATGGAGGACCTACTCTTTCCCCATGGGAGCACCCTCCCAGCAGTTCCTTCAAGCCCATGATCACTGTCTCCCAAGGGGAAGCATAGCTTTGTGTGCCATTTGTGCTTCAACTTTCCTGGTAATTAACACACTATGACAACTTAGGCTTTGATGGCTCAGATTCTGCATGTAGTTCTCCCATTAGGTGCAATCCTTGTGGTAAGGCCCCTATCTCCCCCATGATGAGTGATCTGTCTGGCTTTATCCCTCTACGCCATTGAGATGGCTGAAATTCAAGGCACTATGACACAGCAGAATTTAAATGATTATTTTACTTGGTTATAGTTACTATGTATCCAATTTAAAAAGAAAGGAGATGCAAAGCATTGTGGCCAGCTGTATGGCCTAACTATAAGGTGTACAACATAGGATGTACTGTAAGTAACTGCATAAACTACAAAATCAAGATTCTTATTAAACTTGACTCCAGAGAGTTTGGCTTGTAAATCCTGTATATTGAGTCTAGTAGATGTCTTTAAAAGGGTCACAGAAGCAGTAGATGGTGATCATGGGGTCCACATGTGGTATCATGACACCATTCCCAATGCAGGCATCATACAGAAGCTAAATGCATTAAATTTCATTTATATGTGTAACATGAATAGCAAACCAGGTGAAAGACAAAATCTAAACTGTGTAAGTTAAAGGTGGCTCTTCAGAAAGTATGACCAGTGATGTCCATCAGGGGTTGGTGGTTAGAACTCTCCTTTTTGCCATTTATTTCTCTGATTGCCAAGTTCAACATCTACCTCTCCAAAGGATCTTGTGGGTCCAGCAGCAGTGACAACATGTAGTATACTGGTGGTCTAGGGTTCATGCCCCAAATGAAAGCTAATATTATCCTAAAAGGGCATTATCAGGGGAATGCCATTGTATTTTGGTGTGTGTGTGTGTGTGTGTGTGTGTGTGTGTGTGTGTGTGTGTGTGTGTGTGTGTGTGTGTGTGTGTGTGTGTGTGTGTGTGTGTGTGTGTGTCTATTTGTGTAAGATGTGATCAATATATCAACAAGGAAGACTATAATTCCACCATACCTCTCAACTGTCCATATTTTCACAGAATGTGCAGTCTTTTGCCATGTATTTTTGGTCTGTTCCTCACAAAATTTGTGGTTCCCTTGCAAATCAATGAGGACTGAATTCACTAAATAATGATAGGCATTTTAGTTTCAGACTTTAAATTCTTCAGAAAATGCATGGTCACACAAAACCTTTTACTCTAGCAACTTTTTAAATTTATACAAGACATATTTAAAGTTTGTCCCCATGTCCGAGCCTTTGTCTCTATTATTTTTTGGCTTTGTCCAGATTTCTTGTGCTAGAGAGTTGAAAGGTATGAATTTCACCAATGTATATATAATCTTGTGCTTTTTGTTGCATTCTTGTATCAATATCTTTGTGCTGGCTGGGATGTAGCACATGGTATATAAACCACTGTGTCTCATTTTCTGGATACTAATGAATTTCATTACTATACATCTAACATTTCTTTATTGATTTTTGTAGTAAAATGTCTCACTTTCTGAGTGTAAATGCACCCATATAACTGTCTTAACATTTTTTTTTATTTCTGTCATCATGGGAGTGTGAGGGATTTGTTGAATTACAGCAAGAGACAGTTCTCATGGACTGTGTGGAATATGAAAAATTGTAACAGCAGAAAGTGCTCTGGAAGAGTAAGGCTTTTTAGAGTGACAGCCATGAAAGTGAGAATTATATACAATAATAGGGACAGGAAGCATCCTGGTTATGTGAAAATTTAGTATGGTGGTAACATCATAGAGTACCCTGGGAGTGTAAAGATGATACAGAATGGTAGGAACAGGAAGCATCCCGAGTATGTGAGGATTTAGTACAGTGGCAACATCACACAGTACCCTGGGAGTGTGAGTATTATATAGAATGGTAGGGGCAGGAATCATCCTTGGTATGTAAGGATGTAGTATGATGGTAACATCCCATAGTACCCAGGGAATGTGAGTAGTATATAGAATGGTAGGTGCAGGAAATATCGTGGGTATGTGAGCATTTAGTATGGTGGTGACATCAGAGAGTACCTGGAAATGTGAGGATTATATAGAATGGTAGGTGCAGAAAGCATCCTGGGTATGTGGAGATTTAGTATGGTGGTAACATCAGAGTGTTCTCTGGAAGTGTGAGTAGAATATGGAATTCTAGGGGCAGGCAGCATCTTGGGTATGCGAGCATTTAGTGTGGTGGTAACATCAGAGAATACCCTGAGTATGAGATTTATATAAACTGGTAATGGCAATAATGGCCCTGGGTATGTGAGTAATTAGTTTGATGGTAACATCAGAGAGTACCCTGGGAGTGTGAGGATTATATGGGAAAGAGTAGTAGAAGCTAGGTTAAGAAGGGAGGTGATGACTAGTGATCAGCAGTATGGTTTCATGCCAGGAAAGAGCACTACAGATGCAATGTCTGCTCAGAGTGTTATTGGAGAAATACAGAGAAGGTCAGAAGGAGTTGCATTGTGTCTTTGTAGACTTGGAGAAAGCATATGACAGGGTGCCTAGAGAAGAGTTGTGGTATTGTATGAGGAAGTCGGGAGTGGCAGAAAAGTATGTAAGAGTGGTACAGGATATGTACGAGGGTAGTGTGGCAGTCGTGAGGACTGCAGTGGGAGTGACAGATCCATTTAAGGTGGAGGTGGGATTACATCAAGGATCAGCTCTGAGTCCTTTCTTATTTGCAGTGGTGATGGACAGGTTGACAGATGAGATCAGACAGGAGGCCCCGTGAACTATGATGTTTGCAGATGACATTGTGATCTGTAGTGAGAGTAGGAATCAGGTTGAGGAGACTCTGGAGAGGTGGAGATATGCTCTAGAGAGCAGAAGAATGAAGGTCAGCTGGGCTAAGACAGAATATATGTGTGTAAATGAGAGGGAGGGTAGAGGAATGGTGAGGATGCAGGGAGTAGAGTTGGTAAAGGTGAACGAATTTAAGTACTTGGGATCAACAGTTCAGAGTAATGGTGAATGTGGAAGAGGTGAAGAAGAGAGTACAGGCAGGGTGGAATGGGTGGAGAAGAGTGTCAGGAATGATTTGTGACAGACGGGTACCAGTAAGAGTGAAAGGGAAGGTCTACAAGAGGGTAGTGAGACCAGCTATGTTATATGGGTTGGAGACAGTGGCATTGACAAAAAGGCAGGAGTCAGAGCTGGATGTGGCAGAATTAAAGATGTTAAGATTTGCACTCGGTGTGACTAGGATGGATAGGATTAGGAATCAGTAAATTAGAGGGTCAGCTCATGTTGGACAGTTTGGAGACAAAGCAAGAGAGACGAGATTGCGTTGGTTTGGACATGTGCTGAGGAGGGATGATGGGTATATTGGGAGAAGGATGCTAAGGATGGAGCTGCCATGTAAGAGGAAAAGAGGAAGGCCTAAGAAAAGGTTTATGGACGTGGTGAGAGAGGACATGCAGGCGGTTGGTGTGACACAGCAAGATGCAGAGGATAGGAAGAAATGGAAAGAGATGATCCGCTGTGGTGACCCCTAACGGGAAAAGCCGAAAGATGATGATGGTAGGGGCAGGAAGCATCCTTGGTATGTTAGTTTTTAATATGGTGGTAACATCAGAGAGTACCCTGGGAATGTGAGAATTATATAGAATGGAAGGAACAGAGGGTGTTTAGGAGTGTAAGACTTTTGTAGAATGGTAAAAGGATGAAGTACCCTGAGAGTATAGAGATTGTGTACAAAGGTAACAAATGAGATTACCCTAACAGAGTGAGGGTTCTGTAGAATTGCAACAGCATAAATTACCTTGGGAATGTAAGGCTTTTGTATAATGGTAAGGTCAGAGAGTGTCTAGGGAATAAAATAATTTTTTAGAGTAGTGGAAACAGGAAATGCCTAAATAGTATGAAACATTACATTATTTCTAGCACCTTCTCAATTCCTATCATTTGTTCATTTTCTTCCCACTCCTATGATGTCGTCACATTCTCTGGACTGCAGCCTTCCTTTTTCAGATTTGGGAAATAAGCAATACAGTATCTCTGCATTAGGCTGTACCTAAATTGTCTACAACTGTTTCATTTGTACACTGTCTTGCTGACTAAATTCTGCTACTCACCTTAAGGAGATAATGCTTCATCCTGGTCTCTCCTCAGTACACCTGAACATCCATCCTCAAGATCCTACCATCCCCAATGAATATTCATTGTTCATCCATACTTTATTTAGAACTTCACAAATATTCTTAAGGATTAAATACAATCAATGTAGGCTCCATGTAGAGCCTCCATAGAATGTACCAGTGTACACGGCCATGGTTCCCCCCTGGCGGCATGCCATGCATATTAATCATGGCGAGCTGCCAAGGGAGATCACAGTAACAGGGATATTGAATCCATGTAAGTAGTAGTGGAGAGGTTGTCCCACACTAGTGCATTTTCGAGGAAATACCTGGACAAATGTAACTTACAGGATAAGATTCCTTGTAACATACCCTGTTAGTGTAGAAATATATGTGAATGTTAGTATATGTTTATAATGTTTTATTTATTTATTTATTTTTATTTAATGCTTGTTTGTGCCACTCAGCATGGAGTGCAGCAGTGCCAAGCAGTGCTTACATTTACACAGCTGACACCTGCCAGACATCTAAAAATAGTAACCAGATGGGATGAATTATTTCTTTAATTTTTTTTTAAACCCATCTGGACAGTGTGGAGTGCAGCAGTGCTGAGCTGCACTTACACTTACACAGGTGACATTTGCCAGATGGCTCAAAATAGAAACCAGATGTAATTAAATAATTGTTTATGTCTACTTTTTTATTCTATTTTTTTTATCAGTGGCCATTTGGGCAATGCAGCTTGGTGCTTAGCACTGCTAACAGGTTACTTAGTAGTGTATATGAAGGTATACTGTTTTTTACACTATTCAAGAACCTAAGTAGTTTGAGTCACAGCCTAAAGTGTGGTAGGTCCTGGATTCGAGTCCTGAGCAGTCATACCTTTTTTACATGTATTCCTGTGAAAATATGTGAAGTGACCTAAAGAGTGGTTTAATTAAAAAATAAAATCATTGCATTTGGAAAAGCTGCATGGTGTTAAGCACCACTTAAACACAGTCAACAGATATTACTGTTTGAGCATTGCTAAGCTCCACTAAAACACATTTTTGTGAGTTTACATGATGCTTAGATGGTTTGCATAATGCTAAGCAACACAGCATTTTTTTTGAATGTTACAGTATGATGTGTAAGGGCAGGAAAGCAACCTATATTAAAGCCAGTATGCGGGAATTCTGCAGCATTCATTGGAGTCTCAGTAACCTGCTGGTATGCCTGGCATTGCTGGTGAGGGAGCACACTTTTGGGTGCAGAGGCAGAATGTTCAGGAATCTAGAGTGTTTTTTGGACTCCTGGTTCAACACTATGAACCCCGGCTGTTGCGGGTGATTACCAGGGCTCGGAATGTAAATCTAAATCCTGGGATCACACCAATGAGCAGTGTCATCACCACTATGATGACTTGAAGTGAAGGAAGAGGGGAACCTTGGACACCTGGGCCCAAGAGGCTAAAGTTGAGCATGCCCCACAGATATGTAAGTATGATTCATACTTCTTTACTAATATACAAGCTGAATCCATGCAAAACTGGTATGCATAATGGTTTGCTTCACTTCCCACAGCTGTATCTGAATGGGCTCACAATGTCCAGTCTCATGCTGGACGCCTGGCCAGCATATGCCGTGAGTGTGGTAAGTATAGAAAATTTCTGATAACTGTAGTGCAATAACCAATAAATAATAACAGTACCAATAAACAATAAGGTGTAAAGCAGGATTGTGCTTTGATAACTAATGTGTGCAAATAACTGCTGTAGGGCTGTATTCACTGCATGTCTGTACTAATGTGACTCCAGTCAACTATAAAGTTAAATCAATAAAGAATGCAGTAGTAATTGCCTGATAAATGTATTGCACAAACCACAGTATGGCTCAGAGCTGCTGCAGGCCATTTTGAAGCACATAATGTTTTCTATTCCCCCCAGTCCAGGAACAACGTATATAGGTAAGGTAGCCCATGTTCTGGGCAGATATCAAGTGCATAAGTGACACATTTTAAGGAACAATATCAATAATGTTTACAGTAGGATTGTGCTTTGTTAAGTAAAGTGTTCAAATAACTGCAGTAGGACTGTGTTCACTGCATGTCTGTTCTAATGTGATGGCAGTTAACTGTAAATTTACATTAATAAAGAATCTAGTGGTAATTGCTTGACAAATTTAAGACTGTCTGCAGGCCAGTTTGAGTCACATAATGGTTTATATTCCCCCCACTCCAGGAGCAACGTATATGGGTAAGTTAGCCCGTGTTCTGGGCAGATATCACATGTATAAGTGACACATTATAGTTATTTCACCATCTACTCTAAAGAAAACATTCAAATTAGTCCAACCACACACACTAAACTGCTAGGTGTAGAAATAGACAATAACCTGATGTTTGACATCCACATAGCACAAACCATCAAGAAAGTTAATAAAATACTTGGACTCCTCTACAGGAACAAACAATTTATGACTATTCATACCACAGCAATGATTGCAAGGACTCATCTTCTATCCACCCTCCTCTATGCCTCTTCCATCTTAACTAATCTCTGCCAAGCCAATCTAAATAAAATGGAATCTTGCTACAACAAGATTGCTAAGTTTGCTACTGAAGCCTCATATAGGTCCTACCACTGTCTATCCCTTAAGCAGTTCAACTGGCTTGAGTTGCCTCATATACTTCTACTCAATCAACTCTCTATAGCACACAGACTGTACTGCCTTCCCGAGAAAATCTAGCACTTCGGCATCTAATTCAGCCTCACATTCTCTCTAGAGCCTTAAGATCTAGTAATCAGAACCTCATAACTGTCATCCAACATAGAAATGATGCCGGTAAATCCCTCTTTGCCAGCACCATTCCTAAAACCTGAAACACACTACCAAGCCAAGTAACTTCTGCCACCTCCTTTATTCATTTCAAAAATCTCCTGAAAACCCACTATTTAAGTGACTGGCTATGTTCATGCCACTCATCAGGCTAACCCAAACTAAAAGAATGTTTCTGTGTACAGCTATGTATAAACCATTCCCCTGAAAACTTGTGAACCCATTGATATTTACTTGACAAAACGTATAACTGTAAAAATAATGCAAATGCTGTTTTAAGTGTATTATGTACCTCAATAATTGTCTACTATAAGAATTGTTAATCTCTAACATATTGTGTATGTTTGCTGTAAGTATGCTCTGTTTTTTCTCTTCTCTCATGTACTGTATTGTATTGTGGAGCTTTACTCCCCAGGCCTCCACTGAAAGTGGACATGTGTCCAGTTGGACTTTCCCGGTAAACAAATGTAAAATAAAAGTAAATAAAGAATACATGAATAATGTTTATTTATCACTGAATGACTGCTTCATCCACTATTTGCCCATCCAATGCATTTCAAATGCAATATCTGCTGTGCAATGATGGTAGTCATAGGCCTATAGACAGGAACACAGTTGAAATAGCCCAACAGCAGCACTATAAAGTGCATAGAGTGTCAGGTCATGCATCATTGTGCATTCACAGAGGATTTTAACTTAGGTAATGCAAGGACACCTACTAATATCGCAGTGCAGCATACAATATTTTCATAATGATATTACAGATTAGCACAGCTGCACAGCTAACATACACAGATGGAGGTCCTGCTAGCAGCAAGGACTGCCAGAACACACTTTCCAAATGATCACCATAATGTAACTCATGGCTTGGCAGTTGCCCACATGGTTGACATAATGGTATAGTTATCCCTATGTTGTTCAAGGACACAATGAACATGTTGCATATTACTCTGTTAATGATACCTTTGGCTAACATACTTACCTTAAACTCATACCTCAAAATCCTGTGGGATGGGTGCCCTCACTCAGGCTCTGGCTGTACACCAGAGCTGCCAGTGGTCTCACCTTTACTCATAACTGCTGCTGTCCTCCACAGTCTGCAGCCTGTCTCACTATGCTTTCTGCCTGCAACAGTTGCATCAGCTGCATGTAGGCCACACATAAATGTGCATCCTCCCTGTGTGTATTTCTACCCAGCATTTCCTCCCTGTCTTATGAGAAAGGGGATCAGTTCTACATTGAGAACTTATATCCCTTGAAATAGCTGCAGGGGATTGCTTGATTACACTGCAAAGCATCTGTGTATGTGTCAGTTAGCATTACTCCACCACAGATTGGTTCAGCGGCAATCACCTGGTAATGAGGTGCACCTTATAATGTAAACTTCCTAGCTAGGGGACCATTGTGTTACTTTGTATGAACTCGTTGGCACAAGACACACACACACACACACACACACACACATATATATATATATATATATATATATATATATATATATATATGTATACCTATATCTTGGCATTTTTCCAAAGAGGTATATTACACACCAGCAGGTATGTAATCATTTTATCACCAACACAATGCATATGGTGGAATATAGTTATGGGGACTGGGATCACATCAGTATGGCTGTTATAGAACTTTACTGGTAACATGTCATTATTCTCCACATGTGTTACATCTACAGAAGAACTACAATGCAACAAGCATAGATTGCTGTGTGTTAAATAGGGAGACAGGTTCACAGAGACAGGACATCACTAATTGTTTGGCACTGTTGGCTGTATATAATTTGGGGGTAGTTACTGCTATGGAGCACACTACATTGAACTCTTGTTTTGGATCTCTTATTATACATCCCTATCTGTCATGCCACAAACAAGAATATTTGACTATTCTTACTGCAACACTTGCGCTCAAAACCCTTGTATGTTGTGGGCATGGCTGTCAACTGTACATATGTTAGAAGATTGTCCAGAGTGTTGCTTCATATATTTTGTCCGTTATTCATATAATTGTGGTTTTCCAGCAAAGATGTTGCAAATTATTAAAGACTGCAGTTAGACAATGTTAAGCACATCTGATATGCAGACTGCATACCTTGCAGAAGTTTTGTGATCATGCACAACCTGTTATTCCAGCAACCATGTAAGTTTGTAACACCAGTGGACAGAAATTGTCACTATTTTATAGCCTTTGTCCCACTTTTATTTATGGCTTTGTCCAGATTTCTTCCTCTAAGAGGTTGACACATATGGTTGGGCACACATTTGAATGTTACATGTGTAATCAAACAGTGAATACTAATAGCTGTCCTATAAGGCTGTATCTGTAACTTCTGCACCCCCACGTATCTGATCCTGACATGTGTTCTCTTTTTGTTGTAGTTCAGCAATAATGTATAGGCATCAAAGAGCCCCTTTCACTGAGCCTGAGAATGACATAATTGTGGAAGCCCTGTGACAGCATTATGAGATCCCACTGCTAGGGGGAGGCCCAACAGACAGGAGCAGGTGGCATTGTGGGCCAACCTGGTCTGCAATGTAAATGTGGTTGGTCACCAGAGGAGGACATATGAGCAGGTGCGACACCATGTCACTGATATGATCCATGCCGTACACAGAAGAGCAGCAGACATGGCCAGGGATCATGGTGTCACTGGTGGAGGGCCTGCTGTAGAACAACCATTGTTGGCCACTAAGGAATTCCTGGCAAACCTAGGAACACACGACCATTCCCAGGCATCCATCACACAGTATATTGTGGATGTGGGTGCCACCGTTTCAATATCAGAGGAGCATCCAGGTATGCATAGTAGGATCATGACTGGAATACTGTAGCATTCAGTGTATCAGTGTGTACATAGTTTGAAGTGGGTGTCAGGTTTTATTTTGGGGGAAAAGAGGTTAGCTGTAGTTTCAGTCTCAGGCCAAATTGTGACGAGCATACCACTTTACATAGTAGCTACTGTAAATGTCAAATAATTTCACATATTCCCTGTTACAATGTTACACACAATGCTGTTTACATTACCTCTCCCTCAAATCTTTCTAGGGACACGGCCCTGCTCCTGGTAAGTGCAACGCTGTTTTGTTACACATGTATATTTAGTGAAATGTATATGTTAAAGTGTCTTTCCAGGCCTTATGGCTGGATTGATGTACTGTCTGCCTGACTGACAACTGTAGAGATAGATTGTGATTGTCCACTGTTTACACTCATACCTATGCCCTGTAGGTGTGTCTACAGTGATAGATTTGCAAGTATTGTCAGGATGGTATAGATTGCTAGATGTGTCAACTGTGCAAGGGTTTTTCAAAGTGTCCGCACTGGACATCTATTAGGTATTGATTGTGAGGTTCTTCTTTACAGAGCTTTTATTTACTGGTAAATACAGAATTGGGTTAGACTATAATATCCTCATGTCCTACTATTAGAGGCTTGGAGGTTAGACAAGTCCATGATACTAACAGCAGTGTATACAGCATAACATATATTGCAACACAGTAATGCATAGCATAGTAGTGACAGTATTAATGCAATTCTGTTTCCTTTTTTCATATGTGACCATGAGGGATGGTCTCTGTCCCCTTCACAACCTGATGTCGGAGTCTCTTCAGACTCTGATGATGATGGTGGCTAAAGTGAGGCATAGCTAGGGGTTGCAGGGTCTGAATTTGACATACAGGCTGACATCCCTCATCCACCCTCATTGTCACCGTACACAGCCAGTATGCCTATGCATACCCAGACCCCTCCAGCCACTGATATTGGACAGTCAGGGGGGTGGGGACATTAAACAGGAATGTGTGGCTACTGTGGCAACAGGGACTGATGACACTGGCCATAGCCAAACAGTTGGTAAGATTCCACCAAGGCAGACTGATAGGGGTGCTTGTAGGAGGGCTGCTGTCTTTTCACCACCTGTTGCAGGTGTCCCATCATGTGTCACTTGATGAATGTTTAGGGCCATCATGGAGGCATAAGCAAGTTCTAAAAGGTACTCCCACAGAATGCTCAGGGTTATGGATGTCTATACAATAGTTACAATAGCTGGAACACTCCACAAAGGATAGTGTTGTGCAACTCATGGCATTTACTGTTGGTCCATGGCTCTGACAGTAATTGTATATCTGTGTCAGCTCCCCCTGGATAACATTTGTATCAGTGTGGGATACAACAACAACTCCTAATTTGCAGTCATCAGCAAATTTAGTCAGCCACAGACCACTGACAGTGGCCACACCTGCAGAGAAGTTATTGCCTAAAAGGAGCAGTGTGAGGAATGATTTGTGAGGAAGTCCACCAGTGATTGGCCTCATTGTAGAGGGGGGGGGGGTCTCCTCATTGCTAATGTCATGGATCATGTCAGTCAGCCAGTTGGCTATCCACTGGCTGACATAGTAGTTCATACTTAACCACTTGGGTTTATCAAACATGAAATACCTTGTCAGGCCATGGTAGGTGGAGTAAATCATGTTTCTGTCATCCATAGATGTAGTAACCTTATCAAATAGGTCCACCAAGTGGGGTAGCCATGATCTAGGCATGAGTAAACCAAACTGTGTCTGGTCCAGTGTTTGTGGGAGTACTACATCTTTGTCGATCATCCAGCAGTATCTGTAGATGGTTTCCCTTTGTGCAGTCTTCACCACTGCTTTACTCCATTCATGAAGCATGATTCCTGTTTGCTGGCTACAGTGGAATAGTAAGTCCAGATGTCCTGAAAGGTCATGTGTGAAACTCCTACTGCAGTTATTTCCATCATGGTTTCCATGATAAATGTAACTCAAGGTGTTTGAGTTTGTACAGAGCACTGCCAAACACTGTAGGGGAAACTAATATGTGCACCCCGTAAACTTAAGGGTGGAGTATTTAGGCAGCTTTCTGGAGTTAGTCAGTAATGCCTCATTGCCTATTGAAAACATAGAATTACCTTGTGACAACTGCTGAAAAGTGGGGAGTAACATGAATTGCTGCTGCCTGGCTACTACTACTGCTGGTCACATCATGACATCACTCTGTTGGGATACAAAGCTCCTATCCTCTGTCTCTCACCGGAAACAAAACATTACCACCAAGCTCAATATATGAAGCAGGCCACAGCCTGTTTGTTGATGCACACACTTATCCAAGATGATGCAAGCATCTGTAGGCTTGTTGTAGGCTTCTCCATCTAGATGCCTTGATTAGCAACCCGACCAGTCATTTTCATTTTGCATGTATTATGACTTGGGTTCCAACCCTCGTAGGATTTCATTGGGTTCTTACCTGATGTTGATTAGGAGCACAGCTGTAGCATCACAATATAATATTGTATGTCAGGTGATATACATGTCTATGAGTGATGTGGCCAACTGCACAGTGGCAGTTGTCCATGTTAGGTGGTGGTATCACAGCAAGCCATGCAGCCTGCCCTTCAACAGCGTCATAGTGGTGATCTCCTCAACATGGATGCAAGGCCTACTGCAGAGGGGTGGCCACCTTTGGGCACTGTAGCCTTTCCCACCAAATGTCCTAGTTATGTAATACTGTATATATATATATATATATATATATATATATATATATATATATATATATATATATATATATATATATATATATATATATATATATATATATATATATATATATATATATATATATATATATATATGTGTTCCAGGAACACAACACTGTGTCCACATCATGTCACAACCCATCCATTTGATGTATGGCTATTTGACAGGCATTTTAGATGTGCAAGGCCAAAGTGCTAATTGCAATGTTGAACAAGTTTCCTGTGCATGTAAGCACATCCACATCTGCACTGCAAACATATGATACAAGTGTCAGTGAGTAGGTTGCCAGCATGCACACCTCACCTCCAACTCCACCCAAACCCACATCACACATATATACATATCAGAAGCTCTTTAACAGAAACAGACATGCCCAATATACCTCACAAACACATATGCAAACATGCTACATATAATACTACCTCTGCTGAACAGTACACATAATAGCTCAAGCACCACTGTATCACTGTTCAAACCCTTAAGGCAAAACAGTAGATCACACATATTACTCATATGAGATTACATCATGAGACACTTTGATGTCCCACTCAACAGGCTACATATGGGGAAAGTCACAGCCAGCTGTACGTGAGGTGCCCTTTTATGCCATATCACACATGCACTCACGTCTGTCAACACCAGGTACTTTCATGACTATGTTCCTGTATGTGTATATGGCTTGAGATGTACATCTCAGATGTATATGAAGAGAAAAGTGATTGAGCTCTGACTATGTGTCCCAGGCAGGTATGTCGTTGGCTTTCAGCTTCATTTTTCCCTCACCTGGAATGATGCCTACATGCAAAAAGAACATGGCTGATGTCAGCACTTGGCTTAGCATCTGGTTTCATTCGAAGGAGATCAACTATCTGCCACCCTGGTATGACATGATCAACTTACCTTGATGCTTTATCTGACATGGTCTTCATCTGCCACTCGTGCAGTTTTGGATAATGACCAAGGATCTCATCACCCCCATAGTGCCCGTTGTAGGTGTTGTCCCAGGGTCATAATTCTAATGTGAAAATCCCATCTACAAACAACTTCAAGGTTATGCTGCTACATGCTAGGAGTGTGAACACAAGACTCCTCTCAGCAGAAGCAGACCTCACCTTGGGAGATGCTTACATTTCTGCAGTCACAGACACCTGGATCAGGGCTGTGGAGCACAACGCTGCCATAGGAGTGTACAACTCCTTCCACAAGTGCAGACCTCAAACTCTTGGCATGCAAGGTAATGGGGTCAGTGTATAAATATTCATTATGGATGCGTACACATCCAGATTGGTGACATACTTTAATTTCCTGGAGACAACTCAGGAGGTATTGCCTTCTTGTAGGTACCTATTCAAGTACTTGCCAGTTACAGGAGCCCCTGCATGAATCAGGACAGTCACTCTGCTTATTTGCACCTACTTGAGTCAATCAATATACATTGAGACACCATTCTATTGGATGACATTAAGTAACCACCAACTGGGTATATTAGTCATGCTCAAACTCACTTGCACACATTTTCCTGACTTCATTAACCACAATGCCCTGGACCAGCTGGTTGGCAAGCCCACAAGGGGAGCCTCCATCCTAGATGGGGTGCTTATCAATATGGAGGACCACAGTAGCACCCTCACTGTGTGCCCCTCCCTGGTGAGATATGACAACTAATCGGTCTCATTCAATGTACTTATCACACATGACACCCCCCACCTTGCAGAAGATACAGCAATTAACTTCACCAAAGCAGATTATAACACTTTACAGAATGGTATCAATAGCTTCACTGCACCCCCCCCCCCCACCTCAGAAGGAAATATCCACTATGCTGAGCTGTACAGGTATGCTTTATATAAACACCTATGTAACTGCATTGAATTTGCTATACCTAATAGGTGCAACATAAGCTCATTATGGAAGACCAGACCTACCTGGTAGATGATTCTCATTAGCAGGCTTTACAATAAGAGAGAGATATTGCTCATAGGTTCATAGGTGTGTACTAGGCTAATGGCCCTGGAGCCTTTACAAGCCTAGCCCAAAGGATTACCCTGGCATCGTGCCACCCGACCTCAGTTTCCAGTGGATCTGTCGAGTAGAGCCACTAGATTGATCCCCAGGATGAATTTTCTATTTCCATCCACTCATCAAGATTTCTCTTGAAGAGGGCCAGTGAGGTTCTCTGCTTGACATGTATGGGAAGACAATTCCATAGCATGGGCAGTCTCTGGGTTACAAACCTGTCCCTCCAGCATGTATTGTTGATTGTGGTAATGAGGTTGAGGTCTCTGGAGCATGTGGTGCAGAGGGATTATTGGGATTTCTTTAGATGTAGCATTTCTAACAGAGCTGGGTCAGACATGGCTTTGTAAGTCAAGCAGAGATCAGTTCTAAGTAGGCGATATGAGACAGAGAATAGTTGAATTTTTTTGAATCTGTTCATATAGGACAAGTGTTTAAGGCCTAGGATCCTTTTTGTGAGGAACTTTTGTGACATCTCCAGTTGTTGCAGGTATCTAGTGAGGTACATGCCAAATGGAGCATTGTACTCAATGATTGGCCCAATGAGGGAAGAGTAGAGGGTGTGAAGATTGCTAGAGATGGGTGAAGGCTGCCAGCTTAGTCAAATAGATTTGGTACATAATTCTATCATTTGTAAATACTGTAAAATGTTGAATTTAAAACAATGTGACAACATTGCCCTCTGCTGTAAAGAAAGCTAAGTCAACCATTTCTTGTTTGTACTTTGAAATTCAAATTACTTTATGTCTGTTCCTTTGAAGTTAGAATTTGGAGTCGATGAGACTGGTGTAAGCATCCTGCCTATTGTTTTAAGGCTAAAGTTAATGACCAGAATTTACATGTGGAATGTCCTTTATTGCTCTAAGTGTAAAATAATGTAAATGCAGTTTCTGTCAGCCTGGAATCACCAGGAAAGTGTAAAAGATGATGTAATGTTTTATCAGAACTGCAGTTTCAATTTAGAACCAGAGATTATTAAGCATTTTTGTCTGACTATCCAACTCAGCACTGCCTTATGTTCTCCTTATGTAAGTAGTATGTTAGAACTGCGTTGTCTCCTAGAAGTAGCTAGAAATTAGAAAGTTTAAGCTAAGTGTTTTCTGTGACATCAGAACTGTACTACTAATTTATTTTAAGCATTTATGTGTGATCTCTGAACTCTCTTAACTAGCACTGACTGTGTAGTAGAAAGTATTGTCTTGTGGTTTTAATTATTTTTTATTAAATATTTTAAAACCTTTTAACTGTGGTTGGTTTGTGTAGAGATAAGTTAAGCTCTAGAGTACATTGCATATTTATAGAGTTTACTGTACACGACACTCCAAATAAGCTTTGACTGTTTAGTCACATCTATCAATTGGATAGTAATATTGCACAGTAATAATTGGATACCCTTTTAAGGGCCTTTGAGTAGCTGATAAATATTAGCTGGTGATGGCAAGTGGTACTATTGTATAGTCTGGGTAAAAGGGGCACAGCTGGAGAACCTGTGCCAGCCTTCCGCAGAAGTGTCTGTGTGGTTGTGAAACACTTATCTCAAAGTGTGTGTGTGTGTGTGTGTGTGTGTGTGTGTGTGTGTGTGTGTGTGTGTGTGTGTGTGTGTGTGTGTCAGCTACTTGGGCAGGACACAAAGCACTGGTTGGACAGAGAGGGTGCTGGAGATTTTAGCTTGCCCAGCTAGGCTGAGATCTGGACCCTAGAGCTGTGCCAGTGGGGAGTCTTATTGAGGACCTGGGGAGCAAGGGAGCAACCATCCCTAGACTGACTGTGATCTCTGTGTGCTCTGGAGGGAAATTGCACTTTACTGTGTGTATTTGTTATCCTTTCCTCATATATAAGATGCCCTCTCTGGTGTTAGTGATGAGGATTAAGGCTCCTTGATTGCTGGGCAAGGGCATGGGCATCCCATATTAATTGGTGGCAGTGGTTGGGATATCCTCACATTTGTGTTTGGCAGCAGGATATCCACATCACATATTAATTAGCTGGCAAATACTAACTGGCTTGTAGTGGTGTGGGTAGAGTGAATCCTGTAGCTTGTGTACAGTGAGCTTTGAAGATGTTTTGTACTCCCAATCAGCCACGCAGTGAATACTCAGAGTTCAGATCACAGTTGTTTTATTTCTTTTGTTAGCTTAGTTAGTCAGGGTGAGCAGGCAGCATGTCAGCAGAGGAGTATGGAAAGATGACAAGGAGCCAGCTGATGGAGATGTGCCAGGCTAGGGGAACGGTGCACGGAAACCAGACTAAAGCAGACCTGATTGCAGCCTTGGTTACAGTTGCATCAGAAAACAGCAACCAGGAGGACAATCAGACTGGCAGTGGAGATATAATTCCCTCTGAGAATGGACAGCTCAACCTTTCTGCAGTGGACTTAAAAATCCAACTGGAGCTAAAGAGACTTGAGTTGGAGACCAGGCATGTGGAATTAGAAGCAACTGAGAGACTATGACATTTGCAGGCCGAGGAGGTTGAGAAACTGTTATGTCTGCTAGCTAAGGAGCAAGAGAGGCAGAGGCAGCATGAGAAGGAGATGCTGACTCTTCACCAGAGTCATAGAGGTGATGGGGAAGGGAGTAACTGGACCCCAGAAACACAAAAGGGTAGTACATTTCTTCCACAGTTTAAAGAGGGTGATATTTTTGATAGTTTCATTCATATGTTTGAGAGGGTATGTAAATAGTATGAAGTTGACCAAGGGCTCTGGGTACGGTTCCTGACCCCCTTATTCCATAGTAAAGCTAAAACTGCATTATCTAAAATGCTTGATGTTGCATGTTTTGATTATACTGCTGTAAAAATTGTCTGTTATAACTCTTTAAGCTAACACCTGAAATGTATAGGAAAAAGTTTTGTGAACATAGATGCAAGACTATGTTGAAAGTGTGTGTGAATATGTTGCTGAATTGAGCACTTATTTCCATAGGTGGGTGAGTGGATGTCAGGTCACCACTTTTGAAGGGCTGGCAGACCTTTTGGTGAGGGAACAAGCCCTTAGCACTTTGCCTGAGGACATGAGGATCTGGTTAGCTGATAGACAATGTGCTACTTAAGATGAGTTGGGGAAGAAGGGAGACCTATACCTGGCAAGCAGGGCAGCCCTGCACAGGAAGGGGACCCCCAGTACTGCTCATGGGTCAAAAGGAACCCATGGTGGGCAGCACAGACTGCCACAACAGAATCTTCAAGTAGCAGGGGAAGCCACTAGTCCAGGTACACATCCAGGACCTAGGGTTAAATGTTTTGAATGCAATCAGTGGGGCCATGTGGCATACAGGTGTCCAAGGAGGCAAAGTGGGGAACCAAAGGTGATGGAGCCAGTAAGTGGGAATGACAAAATGCCAATAGTAGGTTGTCTTGAGACAACAGGGGTCATAAACTACCATCCTGCAGATGTCCTGAGAAGGATGGATTTGGATGAGGCAGTACTATGTGCTTATGCAGTCACACGCAGTCAGGCTAGGAGACAAGCATGTGGGTTTGGTAGCCTGGGGAAGACCCAGACAGACTGTATATGTGCAGCCAGGACTGCTGAGGTGGTTACTTCAGGGAGGGAAGTACTCTCTAGCAGTGAGACTGAAGGTGAGCCACAGCTGCTTGTGGGTACTGATGTTCCCTGGGACAGAGTGACTGCAAAGGTAGAGGTGAGTAATAGTACCCAGGCTGACAGTGAGGCACCACTGTCAGAAGATGCCAGAATTTCTGTGGAAGGGGAGCTGGCAAGGGTTACAAGGAGAGAGTTGAGACAGGCTCAGCTCTCAGATCCTACATTGTAAGGCCTGAGGCAGGTAGCTAGGGAGGCACTTGATTTTCAAGGAAAGGGGGAATCTTTATACTGGGACAAAGGGTTACTATACAGTGAGTGGACCCCTGAGGGAGGGCTAGAAGGTGAGAGAGTACAGCAGTTGGCAGTGCCTAGAGCCTACCATCTGGCACTTCTAAACATAGCCCATGATATTCCCTTTGCAGGTGATATGGGAAGCAAACGTACAAAGAGGCGTGTTATGCAGAACTCCTATTGGCTCGGAATTTCCAGAGATGTAACAGGGTACTGCAGGACCTGTGAGCAGTGCCAAAAGATAGGCAAGGCAGGAGACAAGGTGAGAGCTCCTTTGATGCCTTTGCCTGTGATTGAGGATCCATTTTAGAAGGTAGCTATGGATATTCCGGGTCCTCTGGGTACCCCAAGTACCACAGGTAAAAAGTATATCCTAGTGGTAGTGGATTATGCTACACAATACCCTGAGGCAGTGGTTTTGTCCTCCATTGAGGCAGAGAAGGTGGCAAATGCTTTGTTAGAGATTTTCAGCAGAGTAGGTTTCCCAAAAGAAATACTGACTGACAGAGGTGCCAGTTTAATGTCAGACCTGCTGGCTTGTCTGTGGAAGTCCTGTGGGTTGAAGTACACGAAGACCACCCCCTACCATCCTCAGACTAATGGTCTTGTTGAGAGGTTAAACTCTACAATCAAGTCCATGCTACGGGCATTTGCAGATCAGTTTAAGAGGGAGTGGGACAAATATTTGCCCCATCTGTTGTTTGCTTACAGAGAGGTTCCCCAGGAATCCACAGGTTTTTCACCCTTTGAGTTGCTGTACGGGCATAGGGTGAGGGGACCTCTAGATTCAATTCGAGATGAGTGGGAAGGTGAGTGTGAGTCTCACAAGGAGTCTGTTGTGGCATATGTCCTAAACCTCAGGACAAGGCTCAGGGAACTCCTGGGCTTGGCCCAGGAGAACCTGGCAAAAGCCCAACAACAGAAAAAGGTATGATGTGAGAGGAATGCTCCAGCTAGAGAGTATGCTGTGGGGCAGCAGATAATGGTTCTCATTCCTGTCAGACACAACAAGCTACAAGCAGCTTGGGAGGGTCCCTACAATGTGGTAAGAAAGGTAAGTGATGTTAAGTACATGGTGGAACTGTTAGGCAGAAGGCAGGGGCACAAAGTGTACCATGTTAACATGATGAAACCTTACCATGATAGGGAGGCTCTTGTGCCAAGCATTTGCAGTGGATTGCAGGAGGAATCTGAGGGAGATCTGGGAACTGATCTCCTCAGTGAGGCTCAGGCTAACATCTCAGTGGAAGGGGTAGCAATGTCCCAGAAGCTATCTCGTACTCAGGTTAGAGAAATCCAAGCAGTGTTGTAGGAATTTGAGGACATGTTCACTGAGAAACCAGGGTGCACCCACCTGGTGCAGCACCAGGTGGATACAGGACCCCAAAGGCATATTAGGCAGGCCCCCTATCGGGCGCCTGAGAGAGTCAGACAGACCCTGAGGGAGGAGGTACAGGAAATGTTGGAACTAGGGGTGATTCAAGAGTCCAACAGTCCCTGGGCCTCCCCAGTACTGCTGGTGCCAAAGAAGGATAGCAGCACCAGGTTCTGTGTGGACTACAGGATATTAAATAGTCACACAGAGTTGGATGCTTACCCATGCCTAGGACAGATGAGGTCCTAGAGCAGCTGGGTGGGGCTAAGTATCTTACAACCATTGATCTTACCAAGGGTTACTGGCAGGTGCCCTTGACTCCCAGTGCTAGAGAAAAGTCAGCCTTTGTGACTCCTTTTGGATTGTAGGAGTTTACAAAGATGCCCTTTGGGATGAAGAATGCCCCAGCGACTTTCCAGAGGCAGGTAGATCATATCCTTGCAGGAGCAGTAGAATTTGCCCTTGCTTACCTAAATGATATTGCCATTCCTTGCAAGAGTACGTTTAGCATGTTGGGGAGGTGCTGGGCAGACTGCAGAGGGCAGGGTTGACCATTCAGCTGAGCAAATGTCAGGTGGGAATGGCAGAGGTTTCCTACCTCGGACATAGAGTGGGGAGTGATAAGATAAGGTCAGAGCCTGCCAAAGTGTAAGCCATTCAGGCATGGCCTGCAGCTGTTACCAAAAAGCAGGTGAGGGAATTTTTAGGGACAGAAGGGTACTACAGAAAGTTCATTTCCAGTTATAGTACCATAGCTGCTTCCCTCACAAACCTGATAAGGAAGAACAGGCCAGATAAGGTACCCCAGCATGTGAGCAGGCATTCCAGAAGCTTAAAGAAGCTTTTGGAGGACCCCTAGTGTTAGCCAGTCCAGGTAACAGCAAAGAATTTGTTGTGCAGGTGGATGCTTCAAACCATGGGGTGGGGGTTGTACTTAGCCAGATTTCTTCAGAGGAAGAAGAGCACCCAGTGGTTTATCTCAGTCGTAGGCTCCAACCCAGGGAGGAATGCTATGCAGCTGTAGAAAAGGAATGTCTAGCCATAGTTTGGGCACTGCAGAAACTCCAGCCTTATCTGTATGGAAGGAAATTCACTGTTATGACAGATCACAACCCCCTAACATAGTTAAACAGAGCCAGTCAGCAAAATGCCAAGTTGCTAAGATGGAGCCTGGGGTTGCACGCATATGATATGTCAGTGCAGCACCACAGTGGGAGTGGCAATGCCAATGCAGATGGTCTCTCAAGACAAGGAATGGGGTAGGTATACTCAAATAGACCTGATCCTCTCAAGTGGCATTTCTCAAGGGTCACTTGAAAAACTAGATTGAGTTGTCAGAGGGGTAGAAATCTGAAGACTGGTAGAGATGGGTGAAGTCTGCCAGCCTAGTCAAATAGATTTGGTACATAATTCTATAATTTGTAAATACTGTAAAATGTCGAACTTAAAACAATGTGGCAATATTGCCCTCTGCTGTAAAGAAAGCTAAGTCAAGCATTTCTTGTTGGTCTTTTAAAATTAAAATGACTTTATGTCTGTTCCTTTGAAGTTAGAATTTGGAGTCAATGTGTCTGGAGTAAGCATCCTGCCAATTGTTTTAAGGCTAAAGTTAATTACCATAATTTATATGTGGAATGTCCTTTATTGCTCTAAGTGTAAAAGAATGTAAATGCCATTTCTGTCAGCCTAGAAACACCAGGAAAGTGTAAAAGATGATGTAATGTTTTATCAGAACTGCAGTTTCAATTTAAACAGTGAGGACCAGAGATTATTAAGCATTTTTGTCTGACTATCCAACTCAGCACTGCCTTATGCTCTCTTTATGTAAGCAGTATTTTAGAACTGCGTTTTCTCCAAGAAGTAGCTAGGAATTAGAAAATTTAGACTAAGTGTTTTTCTGTGATGTCAGAATTGTACAAAAGATTTATTTTAAGGATTTCTCTGTGATCTCTGAGCTCTGTTGACTAGCACTGACAGTGTAGTAAAAAGTATTGTCTTGTGGTTTTAATTATTAATTATTAAATATATTAAAACCTTTTAACTGTGGCTGGTTTGTGCAGAGATAAGTTAAGCTCTAGAGTACATTGCATATTTTAGAGTTTACTGTCCACGACACTCCAAATAAGCTTTGACTGTTTAGTCACATCTATCAGTTGGATAATAATATTGCACAGTAATAATTGGATACACTTTTAAGGGCCTTTGAGTGGCTGATAGATATTAGCTGGGTGGTGGCAAGTGGTACTTCCATATAGTCTGGGTAAAAGGGGCACAGCTGGAGAACCTGTGCCAGCCTTCCCCAGAAGTGTCTGTGTGGTTGTGTAAACTCTTATCTCAAAGTGTGTGTCAGCTACTTGGGCAGGACACAAAGCACTGGTTGGACAGAGAGGGTGCTGGGAATTTTAGCTTGCCCAGCTAGGCTGATCTGGACGCTATAGCTGTGCCAGTGGGGTGTCTTATTGAGGACCTGGGGAGCAAGGGAGCAATCAGCCCCGGACTGACTGTGATCTCTGTGTACTCTTAAGGGAAATTGCACTTTACTGTGTGTATTTGTCATCCTTTCCTCATATATGAGATGCCCTCTCTGGTGTTAGTGGTGAGGATTGAGGCTCCTTGATTGCTGGGCCAGTGCACGGGTGTCTCAGAGGGAGACATTGACCTCTTTCTTTCTGGAGCAAAACCCTTAGTAATGAGATGTGCCACATAGAAGCACTTTCTGACCATACAGTGACAGTGTGGTGGTCAAAACAGAGGTTACTGTCAACCTGTGTTCCCAGATCTCTTTTAACACCTTCTGTGTTCAGTGAACTACCATTAATGTGGTAATTCATGGGAACTGGGTTTTTCCCAAAGGGGATGATGACACATTTTTTGCCATTGAGCTTAAGGCCATGGTTCTGACTCCAGACATTGGTCTCAGTGAGGCTTTTCTGTAGGATTATATAAAAAGAATTCCCCTTGCACAAAAGGCAATTGCACAGCTCCAGTAATAGAAATCCAAAAACCAAAAGATGAGCCAGCAAACTATGAGACTAAATTGATATTTATTCAATGAAAAACAAACCAGTTTCGGCTGGTATACACCACAGCCTTCTTCAGTGTAACTGAAAATCATTGAAAATAATCCTTTTATAGATGAGCTTTAATTAAGTCAAACGTGATTGGATAGTCAAAATTGTTCATTTAATCCAGGTGGGAATAAACCTCCCAGTTTAATAATCCACTTCTTTTCTTTAGTATCCAGAATGGAATGCCATCCTGCTTTGTTAGATTTATTACCTTTTATAATGTCAATGACCATGAAACTGAACTTGGCAGATAAATGTTTGGTGGAATGTTTAAATAGAGCACTACTTGTTTTTTTGTTTCTCAAGTCACTAGTGTGTTCAAAAATTCTTAGTCTAAGTGGCCTTGAAGTTTGGCCTATATAGAAGGCACCACAGCTGTTGTTGTTGTTGTTGTGTCTTTCGGCTTTTCCCGGTTAGAGGTCGCCACAGTGGAGCTCCGGTCTGCTAATGATTGGCAGTAGAGTTTTACGTGCTGGCTTGCTGGGCCTAACGCACAACCTTCAACGAAGGATCACCCATTCACGTATGTTGCCACACAGAAGACGCTCTAACTGAGAATCAAATGGGCAATATCTAACTGTGAGGCGACAACGCTACCGCAGCACCACCAGCACAGTACAGCATGTAGCTAAATAAATCAGCCATTCACTGCTACAATTGGCAAATTCTGAGATTCAAGGACAGGAGTTATCAGATGGGACATGTTCTACAGGCCAGCAATTGGGCCAATACACTAAAAAGAGAAGACCTTTCGGAATATAAACAACATGAACAACACAGGCTGTCACCTATCAGGTTAGTCACTACTTATGGTAGGAATTCCGATTTGTTAATTAATAGTGTACAAAGACACTGGAATATTCTACAGAGTGATCATAACCTATCTAATGTTCTATCAGACAGATGTAATTTTTCATTCCGTAAGGGCAGAAATCTAACTTCACACTTCAATCATTACAAACATTCACATTCCAAAACATCTTTTCAAGAAGTACAAACCACACTCACGGGTGAGGTACTCATGGGATGTTATCCATGTGGTCATTGCACTCATTGCAGTAAAATTTTTAAGTCCAAACAATTTACAAGTAAGAACTGTGACACAGTTTATGACATTAACTTTTTTGCCAATTGTAGCAGTGAATGGCTGATTTATTTAGCTACATGCAGCTGTGGTGCCTTCTATATAGGCCAAACTTCAAGGCCACTTAGATTAAGAATTTCTGAACACACTAGTGACTTGAGAAACAAAAAAACAAGTAGTGCTCTGTTTAAACATTGCACCAAACATTTATCTGCCAAGTTCAGTTTCATGGTCATTGACATTATAAAAGGTAATAAATCTAACAAAGCAGGATGGCATTCCATTCTGGATACTAAAGAAAAGAAGTGGATTGTTAAACTGGGAGGTTTATTCCCACCTGGATTAAATGAACAATTTTGACTATCCAATCACATGTTTGACTTAATTAAAGCACATCTATAAAAGGATTATTTTCAATGATTTTCAGTTACACTGAGGAAGGCTGTGGTGTATACCAGCCAAATCCGGTTTGTTTTTTCATTGAATAAATATCAACTTAGTCTCACAGTTTCCTGGCTCATCTTTTCTGTAGGATGTCAACATCACCTGGAGAGTTAATTATGGTTCCCAACTTGCGATCATCTGTGAACTTTGTCAGCCAGAGTCCCTTCATGTTGGCCTGGACTTCTGAGAAGTAGATGCCAAACAGGAGAGGACCCAGGACCGATGCCTGTGGGACTCGACTTGTGAATGGTCGACAGTCTGACTTGGAGTCAGCTACTTTCACACTGTGGGTTCTTTCTGTGAGCCAATTTGCAACCCACCTAATGATATAGGGGTTTATGTCTAGCTTAGTGAGCTTTTCTATGATTCCTGAGTAGTGAATGATATCAAAGGCCTTGGCCAGATCAAGGTAGGCTGTATGAACCACCTTGCTTTCATCCAGAGCTCTGGTGACTGACACAAAAAAGTCAACCAAGTTGAGCAGGCATGACGTACCCTTCACAAAACCAAACTGTGTGGGATTCAGACTTTGGAGATTCCCTAAATCCTTGTTTATTAGGCCCATGATGATGCGTTCCATAGCTTTGCATATCAGACTTGTCAGGCTAATGGACGATACTTCCCAGTGTCTGTAGTCGCTCATCCTTTGTCGAGATGGATGACTATAGCAGTGTGCCATTCGGTATGGGCAAAGCCTGAGTTGAGGCTGTGATTGAACAGGGCACAGGTGAGGTGCCAGTTCACTCTGTAATTCATGTAAAACACAGCCAGGGATATTGTCAGGTCCCATAGAAGCTGTATTCTTGGCCTCGGACAGTGCTGTTTTAACCTGTGCAGTAGTAATACTGGGTTCCTGGCAATCTACTGGTATTGTGATTGCTCCTTTGGGGGGAGAGGGGTAAAGCTGGCACTGAATCTGTCGGCCAGTATATTGGCAATATATTTTGGCTTGGTATAGGAAGTACCATTGTGTAGTAGCTCCGAGCAAATCTGGGTATTGCTGTGGAGATTCTTTACATAACTATAGAAGGCCTTGTGGTTGTCTTTACTCTCTGCTGCAATTCTGTTTTCATAGCTAGCTTTAGAGGATTTGATGAGGGATCTCAACTTTTTCTTGAGGCTGATAAGGGAGTTTTTCCCAGTCAGGTGAGGTGCCAGTTCACTCTGTAATTCATGTAAAACACAGCCAGTGATATTGTCAGGTCCCATAGAAGCTGTATTCTTGGCTTCCCTTTTTAGAGGAGAGACTCTTGGTTCTACTGGGTATGGCAAGATCCATGCATTTGTGTATGTGTTTGTACAGTGCATTGGTGCATGATTCGGTGGTCATGCAACTATTCTACATTTGCATGGGTGCTGTGAAGTTAGCCACCTCTTTTCTTAGGAGCCCAAAATTAGCTTTGGAGAAGTTTTTCTTGGTGGTTACCTTCGTGGGGGGTGGGTGGTAGAGATGTGGATGTCCAAGGTGATTGGTTTGTGGTCAGATCTAACCAGGGTGGAGTTCACTATTGGTGTAAAGCAACGGCCGCCCATGTTAGTAACGACTAGGTCAAGGATGTTGCTTTATCTAGTTGGGGTAAGAATGAGCTGGTCCAGGGCACTGGAATTAATTAATGAATTCCAGGAAACATTGGGCAAGTGTATTGGTACATGAGTAGTTTTCACAGTTATTGGAGGGGTAATTGAAGTTGCCCAGTATAAGAGTGTTAGGTTGGACCCTAATATTCTCCAGGGTGCTTAGGAATGTGGCGTGAGTGTCTTGGGACATGGTTGGGGACCTATAACAGGCTACAACCTGAATTGCTGTCTTACACAATGTTAGATACACCTGAAGTATCACTGATGTTTTATGTTGGGCTACCAGTCTGGAGGTGTGCACATCCTTTATGAATATAAAAACACCACCGTCTTTGGCGCTTCAGTCCAAGATGTTCATCGTGTTTCACTGTTGCAGTCATTACACTTAGGTTATCCTGCTGGCAGGCTACCCGCAGTCGGCCTGAACTCCAAAGTCCTGGTCCAGCATCGGTTGCTGTCGCCTCTTTCCTGACGTCAATGTGCCAGGGGTATAAAAGATGCAGCTGAAGCCATTTTCTTCAGTCTTTCTTGCCGCATGGTGCCCGAAGCAAAAGCAGTTCGCAAGTGCCGGTCAGCTGACTACTGAGATTTTCGAAAACGAATTTCAGATCCGAAGTCTTCAATAAAGCTAAGTACCCGTTGGGGAAACTTTTTTCTTGCTCCAGACCGATGTCAGAAAAAGTTAACAATTGTATTTCTTGTGGGAAGCAAATACTCATAAAGATTTTCATTCATACTGTATTCCTTGCCTAGGCCCTGACCACGACATTGCTAGCTGTCGGTTTTGTGCTAGATTTAATCAACGCACTATTAAGCATCGGTACGATTTTACCTTTCATTACTTTAGCTGAAGGTTTAATTATATAATGCCATCGGAACAGCCAACGACCGGAGTTTATAAAAAGCGCAAGGAAAAGGACAGGCATCCAAGGTCCAAAGCCAACAACGAGGCCTCTGCTAGGCCAGTCGCTGGTTCGCCGGTTCTCAGTGAGGCACTTTCGCAGCCCCTGATGCCCGCTACCTCAGAGCCACAGGCCGCTGCCGACTCACACGTGGAGACAGCTAGGCCTCTGGATACTCAAGGTATTGGACACTCGGAAACTATTCCCTCAGATGGGTCCAGAGCCGCTGAGCAGGCATCGGCTTCTGAGGGTGTTTTCAGACCTACACAGTTATATGTTAAGCCAACCTCAGCTTCCAAGGCAAAGACTAAAACAGCTTTAAAGACAAATAAACAAGTACAGCATTCTCCTGGACAGACTTGCATGCCTAAGAAACAGATGCTTAAAATGGCCGAAGACCTAATTACTTTGATTAGGGGTTCCCATCCCCAACCTGATAAGAGGCCTAGGCAAGACACAGAATATGATTCCTCTGATCAGGTTTCCATTTCCTCTGACTCCTCTTCAGAACAGGGATACTCTCTGCCTCCCTATGAGGATTCTGATTCTGAAGAATCTATTCCTTCAGCTTCTCCTTCTGAGGATTATTCTTTTGGGGAAACCCTGCATACCACGAGGGAGCATTTCCACTGGGAGAGCAAAGATTACTCAGAATCAAAGAAAAGGCTCAGAGACTTTCTTCTGCTACCCCAGCATAGACCTCTTGCTATTCCACCTGTTCTAGACATTGTAGATGATGTATTCTCAGAGTCCAGCCTGTCTCCTGACTCTTTGCCTCTGCACCTGTTAAGCCAGACAGATACTACAGGGTTCCGGACTCTTATAAATTTCTTTATAAAAACCCTGCTGCTTACCCAGAAACAATATCTCAGGGTCCCAAAGTGGTCAAGGCCTCTACTGCTAAAAACTCTGTTCCCTCGGATAGGAATTCTAGGTCACTGGACAGATGGGGGAAAAAAGTTTTCACTTTTGCTACCTTGGCTGTAAGGGCTTTAAATTGTCAGTTTCATATGCTTAAATATCAGCAATACTTAATATCACTGCTAAATCAGAAAATGTTGACAAATTCTGAATGTTCTGAAAACAAGGAAATGCAGGATTTATATTTGTAAGTTAATATGCATTTTGTGAAGAAAAATTACGAGAGATACATTTTTCTCTAACAAGGGTAAAAGGTGGCTAGGCATATACGGGCTCTAAGCCCATTAGCCTACTACATTTGATGCTATGATACCATAGGCTAATGCAAAACACTGACTAGTATCCACCCACCCAAACTGGGATGCAGTTAGAACATTATCACTACCTATTTATGTGTAGAGAACATTGGACAGCACACACATAGCAGGTGGGCTGGAGTTAAATTAGAACCCCTACTTATCTAGTCTTACACACTACAGATCACAGTACTTATCACATGCACCACAGCTTAACTCTGACTTTCACTTGGCTTTAAGTAGTCATATGGTAGATGACAGCAGCATGCCTTGGAGGAGAAGATTTCAAAGGCCTGCACCACCCAAAACAGTGCAAAATCCTGCCTCTGTGTAAGGATTGTGGAAAGAAAGGTACAGCTTTTAGGTGGAACACACCAAAATATGAGGCAAAAATCTGGACATTCTGTGAAATCCTGTACAATTGAGAGATATGCTTATCATACATGCCATAGCTTAAGTCTGACTTTTACCTGGCTTTAGGTAGTCATATGGTAGATGACAGCAGCAGGCCTTGTGATGTAGAAGACTTGTGTGGCCTGTGTCAGGTGCAAAGGCCAAAAAGTACAGACCCATTTACATTTATTAGGAAGGGAGAGTCACATACTCAGACCCACACACAGATTGGGCTGGTTTGAGATTAGAACTCCTACTGATCTATTGTCATACACTATAGATCACAGTACTTATTGCATGCACTGCAGCTTAAATCTGGCATTGCAAATGACTGCAGGTAGTTTTTTCATAGAGAACATGAAGAAGCCCTGTGTTTACAGGCTTGTAGGGCTTCATAATCACATAGCTGCCTACTGCCAACTGCAGCTAATAGCCTAACAGTGGGGCAACTGAGTTGTAACCCAGCTGTATGTTAACAGCATGTGTTGAGCATATGAGTCTGTTTGCATGTGGATGGACAGGCCTGTGGCAAAAGTATATTTACCCAGGCAATGAGTGAGCACACAATATAATGCATTACACCATTTGCACAGTTGTTGATGTGTGTTTCATGAAATCGAGCAGACACAAAGAGCTGTAGTGAATGTGGGTGTTCTTGCTGGTGTAGCTATATGTGTATGACTTCACCATATATGTATGCATTCCTATACCATGCCATGCATTTCAAGGGCTCCACATGGTCTGTTAAGGAGACATGGTATGACCGACTACCATCCAGCTGTTTGCAAGTGCACAGGTGTGAGTCATGGTTATGTGTGTTTCACAGTACATGGTGTTCTTCTGTCACACGTGGTATCATTTACACATGCTGGGTGAAGATGGCCAGAACTGTGCATGTCAGATATCCCAATAGTCCTAAGACTGCAAAACATGTTGGTCAGTTGCAAATGTCTGTAAATGCATTACCTACTGTTGAGACTCTCCTCATGTCCCTTCATCCAACATTTTATGTGTCATATTGCAGCTTTACTGTCCATGATCTGTGTATGTAGGGCAATACAGTATTACACACTGACATATATGCATAGCTGTATCTTTGTTTATAAATCTGTAAATATATAAGATATATCTATTTTTCTACACAAAATAGCATGTGGGCCAACAGATTTGCACTTTGGTTAGCAAAGTGTGTGAGCATGCCCAGTGGCCTTTTGGCTTGTTTCATATTGCTTAGCAACTCTCAAATGGGATGCACACTGCTGACACCTGAGACTCCCTGTTGCATAAACTGACTCCATCCCAAATCTAGATGTATGCCAGGCTGGGAGTCTGAGATGATTTGGAGTACTCCAATCTGGATCTACCTACATACCCAGATCCTCAAATTAATCTATGGTTTCACTCACAGTGTGCTGCATTTCATTGTTGTCTTTCTCTTTCTGTCTTCTAAATGGCACATGCTTACTTTTTGATGTATTTAACAGCATCCGATGCTCCTGTGGCTAAGCTGTTGTGCAGACATGCCCAATCTGTAACACATTTAAATAGTATACCCAATCTCAAGCCATTTGCATACAGACTGTAGAAAAAGTGTGATTTGAAAAATAGGTCTTCAGACAACTGTAAATAAATATCAGCCTATTACAGAGCCCTGTGGACACCCTGACTGTAACCATAAATATTACTTGTCCAATTACTGTATAATACTTGCCATGTCCTATATGTAAGCCACAGAGCTATCCATCTTATGTAGAGTGCATCAAAACCTAGTTGTTCTGTTTTAGTGATCAGTAAGTTGTGTATGGGTCTGTCAATTCAATATGAGTCACATCATAGCACAATCCTTCATTCAAAACTGTTATTGTATTCTTATACTATATCATGTTACAGGAGGTACTGGATGTGCTTTCTACATACGCATGCTGATATATGTTTCGATGTGCCAGCCTTTACAATTCTACTGATAAGTTCTCCAAAAGTAACGATATACTTATTAAACAAGTCTTAGAACTGTGGCACAGATGTACATGTGTAATTAATATGTAGAATCGAATCATACTAGTATAGCA
Source organism: Protopterus annectens (assembly GCF_019279795.1). Taxonomy (NCBI): domain Eukaryota; kingdom Metazoa; phylum Chordata; order Ceratodontiformes; family Protopteridae; genus Protopterus; species Protopterus annectens. The sequence continues at coordinate 1,759,331,560 of NC_056741.1, read as the reverse complement.
CACACAGAGAAAGTCTGTATAAAGATATATGTATTGCTACTTCACATGCACAATAATCATATATGTCAGTATTAGAACCCTGGACACCATCACAAAACTTAGCTGTCTTATTCCTTTGAGCCACAGAGGCTGGTAGATGAGTGAGGAATCACTTGTCACATCATCACCTGCATAAACATGCACTGTGCTATTCTCAGTTAAATTACACATGAAATGTACATTCAGATTGTGCATTACTGTACTGATGCTGTGTGGCATACTACCTGTATGAAAGGTCATACAGCATAACTTTAGTGTTATGGCAGTTACATGGGGACAGTGCTGTTTTATGGGGTGGGAAAGTAACGCATATGTTCTGCCAGGACACACAGTAGTTTATCAGTCAAACTCCATTTCCAACATGTCCCTTGAATTATGTACTGGTAATCTGTTGCAGTGGTACTGCATGAATATTCCATGCACGAAGCCTACAAATTAGAAATGGTGACATCTTAGTGGAATGATGTACTGTCTGTCCAAATAGGCCAGCATAATAGCCTGTATATTGTACCCAGTCAATAGCTACAATGACCTAATATAACAATCCACTATAATACTATGTATGTTATGGACTTACCTTGCAAGTGCAGCAGTGTTGACAGTTTTCTGGGCTGACTCTGTGTGATGTAGGTAGCACACAGCCAATACATGGCTAGGTACAGGATGTGTGAGTTGGCTGTTATCACGGTTTACTATCTGTATGTGAGTAGAAGTGAGGTGTTAGTCCTTAGGTCCCTAGATTGTCAGTGAATGTGCTATGCTTTGTCTCTTAGCCATAGGCAAGACATACTGGGCGTACCTACATCTGTCTACAGGGACATCAGCAGGGGATTCCTCCTCTGAGTCCTCCTGTAACTGTGGTTGTGGTGACCCAGGCACTGGTGGGGGGGTTGTGTATCTTTGCTGGTACTGCTGCAGCTGTTTCCACAGGATCAGATTGTGTAGCATAGCACATACTATGAATATCTGTGTACATGTGGTTGCGGTATACTGCAAGGCTCAACCAGATATATCAAGGCATCAGAACCATGTCTTCAGAAGCCCAAATACAGGATCTATGATGTTCCTAGTTTGTGCATGTGCCTCATTATGGTATCCTTCTGTAGGTGTGTGCATTTCTGATTGGTGTTATGAACCACAGTTCCAGGGCATAGCAGGCATCCCCCAGTAAATGGGCCTGTGAGATTTCCCCCCTGGCAATCATCTGGTACAGCTATGATGTGCACCAGATATAGGTGTCATGATAGCTGCCAATGTTGCCAGCACACATACTCATGATAATCCCCTGGGCATTACACACAACTTGGCAGTTGATGAAGTGGTATCCATTGGGGTTAACATAGATTCTACCCTGCTCACCAGGTGGTGTCTTGATGTGTACATGAGTGCAATGTATGACAGTCAGTATTTCAGGGTAGTGTGCTACACAGTAGTCGCGTTGCATACTGGTGGCTCTCACCTCAGGATCAAGGGTAAAAATTATGTGCTCACTGTCATGTGGGAGCATAGCATCCAGAAATTGGTGGAGTATCCTGGAGACAGATACCTGTGACACCATCATCATGTCCCCATTTGGTCTTAGAAAAGTACCTGTAGCTAGTATCCTAAGGGCTACACTTACCTTAGTTTCCACTGAGATGGGTTCCTCTCTGTTGGCTCTGCCTCTGAATTGAGGGTGTGAGAGCTCATTGAGCTGTTGTAGTATGTCTCTGTCCATCATGTAAAGCTGTACGATCTCCAGCTCATATATCTCCTGGTAGGTTACCCTGGGCCTGAACACTCTTCTCTCATCGGCCTAGGCCTATGGTTATCAGCATCAGCCTCTAGCACATACAGATGTAGAATAGCTGCAGCGACCCCAAGCATTATTCAGTTTAAAATTCCCAAGTCTGTACTCCAGTGGTTCAGATTATTGAGGGAAAACCAGAAGGTATAGTGTATGCATACTTTATACAGTTGTGGTGTAGGTCCACCATGTGGGATTGGCTACTTTGGATGCATGTTAGGTGCTTACAATATAATTAACATGATTTAAAGGCAGTAGTTATTTGCACGCCATGGCACTGAGCTCCGCGGAGCTTCACATACAAAAGTAAATATTCAGAATTTAATATTTCTGAGTTTAACTGATACCTTCCTACATCACCACTGTGCCCGGGGGGGGGGTGTCAATCACGCAAATGCCCTTATATATTCAGCGAGCCTCGCAAACACATGCAGCTTGCAAAAACCTGCTAAAAGTAAATATGAGCCCCCCCATGTTATCTACATTGACTGTGACTGTGAATACCATGTAGTAGTGTATACAAAGTGGATCTGCAGACACAGTTGTCATTCTAGCAATTCAACAAATTTACATACATAGGGCGGCCGTGGTGGTGCAGCGATTAGCATTGACGCCTCACAGCAACAGGCTCTCTAGTTCGATCCCTGGCTGGGGTGCCTTCTGTGTGGAGCCTGCATGCCCTCCCTGTGGTTGCGTGGGTTTCCTCTGGGTTCTCTGGTTTCCTCCCACATCCCAAAGACATGCTGTAGGTGCATTGGACACTCGCAATTGGCCCTAGGTGTGAGTGCGTGCATGTGTGCCCCTTCTGTGGAAGGTTGAGTGGCAGGCTGGCAACTCAACACTGTAAAACTCCACTGCCAATCATGAGCGGACAGGTGATCCACTGTGGCGACCCCTAACCGGGAAAGCCGAAAGGAGAAAATTCATGCTGACAGCCTGGAAACTGCACTGATCATATCCATGTGTGCCAGGCAACAGCACGACTGCAACATTATACTGAGTCCTGCAAAGTCCTACAGTACATTTATGTGACATACATGTATTAATTGTTTATTTATTGATTTATTTTTTGTTTGTTTGTTTTGCATTAAGCATGTTTGTGCACTGCAGTGCATAGCACAAACAAGTGGAGATTAAAAAAAATAATAATATTGATTATAGATTTACCCTTACATTTTTTCACATCCATAGTGCATTTTTGTCTAATACTCCATGTAATATATCCTTTTCAGGGGAGTTATATCCATATTTCTGGACATTTTCATCCCCTACTGCCCATGTAGAATCCTGTATGTGAAAAAAATTCTCCATACACTATAAACATGGACACAGGGTCTACACAGAAGACTCTCTGGTTGTTGGATCACTTCCTCACCCTAATTTGCATATAATTCACTTGCATAAGTAGGAATTTGCATTATACAGATCTTTTGTTGTTCACACCCATTTGCATGCCACTAAGCAAGGTTTACTGAATCTCAAATTGTTCAAGCTTGTGTATGCATCATGGTGCAGTGCTTACACCAAAAAAAAAATCCTGCAGGGCTTATTGATTTCCCCCATTGTGTTCTGTAGGGACAATGAAACAGTTGTTTAACAACTTTGCCACTTTTGTGGCTAATGCATTAAAACCTTTAATGTCCAAAAGCTGTACTGTGACAACTAGTAATGTTCCATGAGGACAATGAAAACCAGGCCTGTTCCAGTTCATATCATTATCTTTGGCGCTATAGCATTCAGTAAAAGTATTAGCCACAAAGCAAACACACACTGGTAGTTCTTTAGATGTGACTTGCTTCTAAATATGCAAAATAAAATATTTTTGTTATGAGTTCAATGAACATGATGCAGAGTTATTTATAATTGTTCATCTACTTTGTTCTGACATAAGATATACATATGAAATTTGTGGGTATACTTGTAATGGATATATATATCATACAAATCTCATACAGCTAGGCATAACTTTGAGTTCTCCTTTGAAGCAAGACCACAAGTGAGATATGTGATATGCTAAATCATAATGTGAAATTACCTGTGGTGAAATATATTACCTAATAAATAGTAATAGGCAATATATTATTTACTCTTCCTAATGTCATATTTCATTCATACAGCAACTTCAGTTTTCTTCTTTCTTTCTTTTTTCTTTCTTTGTTTTCTCCCTTTTTTGAACTGTGAACAACAACCAAATTTCACAAGTGTGATTTAAAACCACAGGTTTACTTCTTGTTTTCTTTCCTTTTTGCAATTAAGTGTCATGCTGAACTGTGGTATCAAACTGTTTTTATGTTATAATGCAGAGACATATTTGAATTAAGTACCACGTAACAGAAGGATATGTTTTTGGCACTGTGACTTAACATTTATTTATTTATTTATTGGGATTGTCTGGATAGTAGAAGTTCTGGCGATTCATTTTGTTTTCAGTGAAAGAGATGGTGCCAGTTAAAAGCTGTTGATTTGTATGAGGAGATCTGTATCATTAATTTTTGGTGCTATAGTATGTCATTTGGTTTTATTTATTTATTTATAGAGTTTTTAATTGTAGCATGATGAAGGTGGAGTTCCATAATGTTAAGGAGGCCATCAATCAGGCATAAATCCAAAACTGATGACAGAGGTTCCAAACCAAACATCTGTTTTGCTGCTTCTCTGAATCAGTGATTCAGAGACAGGTACACAATTCAAACAGCTAGTGTATATGTACATGTGGCAGGGGGTAGTGAATTGTACCATTTCTCATAATTCTGTCCCCACCATCTATGTCACTGCACACCTTAGGGAGTATAGGTGTTTGCTAAAATGCACACAAACATAATACTATCCATTTTGATGTGTGGTTCATAATTTATTTTATTTATTTTATTTATTTTACATTTGTTAACCGGGCTAGTCCAACTGGATACAAGTCCATTTTCAGTGGAGGCCCGAGGAGAAAAGCTCCACTATCTACATACATGATAACAAAACATTAAATACAAAATATATGTTTGATTTAAGTAAAAAAAAGTCGATATAAATAACAAAGTAGAAGACAGTAATAATACTTGAAAGAACTTACAAAAAAGGTGGATACAGAGACAAGGAAGTAGTGAAAGTACAGATATATGAGAAAAAGGGAGAGAAAAATTAAAATACAATAACAGTTGTCAGGAGTTTAATGAGAGAAGTAGAGTTACTTATTTAAGGTAGTCCTATAACGGGTTAAAAGGGACATAATAATTAAGTGACAAATTAGATAAGGGAGTAAGTATAAGGGATATGGGAGAAGGATAGGAAGTCAAATAGGAGGTAGTTTAACTGGGAGTTATGCAAGAGCAAAGCTAGTGGTTAGAAAGGAAGAGTTTCAGTTTGGTCTTAAATAGTGCAGTGGAATTCTGATCAGTAAGGTCTGTAGGAAGTTGGTTCCAGATTTTACCAACTGAGTTGGAAAAAATAGATTCTCCTGCTGTACAATAATGTATTGCATCATGCACCATTATGCAGTTCCATACACAGCACTATTACTCAGGTGGTTTATTCTAAGAGACACTTCTGGTCTAAGCAGTACTGAGTCATTACTAAACTAAGGTTGAACACAGATGAAACAATATAATACTATTGTATTGAAGACCGTGCCAATCAAGTAGGGTACTCTGAAAAAATATCTGTAGACATTCTGCATATGTGTATGCAACGCATGTACTTTTCTGTATTATGCATGTATCTGCACCACAGCAGTCATTCTTCTGTTTCTGTGTCCTAAGAATACATGTTGTATCTGCATACACTTTCCTGTACTTATATAGATATGTATTGCAGAATAAATACCTCCCACTACCAAACTAACATTTCTATTATTTTATTGTCATCTGAAGGAAATCACAGTGCATATAGCCCTTAAAGTCAAAGAAAAGTTTAGCAAGAATGTTTACTCTCAGCATTAGAATGAGGTCTTAGATACATGCTTATGTGATAGTTACATGTCCACACTGATTTGTTGCAGTGCCATGATAATAACTGGTAGCTCAGTGTTAACATTGTATGACTAGCTTAAAGAAACCTGCTCTGAATATACAGAAGCCAATAACAGCATGGCACATCACTGGGCACTGCATCAACTTTGATGGTGAACCCCATCATTGAGATGCAAATATCTCTGGTACACATGGGTGTGAAGTGAGGCATATCAATGCACCTCTAACTGTGAAATACGTAGCCTAAGAAGGGTTGCTTTCAAAATGCTGTTCTCATTCTGTTGTGGAGTGTTAGCATATCATCCCTAAACTATGGATCAGGGTGTGTGGTTTGCTGTAACCAGAATACTGCTGCATCTCTGCTAATCAGACAGAAGCTATCAGTCCATGAATTAATGTATATTTATAGGTATGTTATTATTTCTGCACCTTCTTATGGTGCTGTATCATCCATGCTTCACTGCCACATACCATATCCACAGTACATTAGTGGCACCTTGCTGATCTGTTATGGTCATGATGTAGACTCTCTAACATTACCCATGTGTGGGCACTATGGCACTCTCCTTTTTTACTGATGACATACTTTGTGCACATTGTTCAGCTGACTTTTTATCCTGTGCCCATTTAGTACACCCCAGTCCTGATTCCAGTGAGTATACAACACATACTAGAGTTACATGTAGTTCATCTTTGAATCATGTCACACAAGGTCTGCAGACAATGTAGTCATTGTGGTCTTAGAATTTGCTCCTATGTAGGCTTCTCTAAATCCTAGCCTTCATAACGGTAATATAATAACAGAATTCAACTTAATATGTATTTTAGAGGAATATGATTCTAGAAGTCATACGACTAGTATTACTTAGTGACAGTAATCATCAGTGATTGCACATTTTTTAGGAGGACAGCACAAAACACTAAGGCTCAGGACATTCTGCAGAATAAGTCATGGGTGAGAGATATGCAGCACTTTTGTATGTGTAAGACCGGAGTGGTAATTTGAGTTTTAATGATCACTGGCTATGAAGAGGCTGCTGCTGGCAAAGAGGGAGTAGAATGTTCATTTGTATGATGGCAAAAGTGTGAAAGATAAAGATGGGAGTGCAATAAGACAGAGTGATTGTCAGGTAATGGGCATTTCTGTACTCAGGAACATTTACTTGATTATTTTCAGTTTTGCTTCCGATATTTATATTTGAAACCTTTTGAGATTGAATGAGTAGGATGGAGGGAGTTGGAAGCATTTTGCGCATTTTGTCTTTGAGCATTGCTTTAAATGAATGTTATACTGGTTTTGTGATGCTCTGCTGACTTGCAATTTTGTTTTTCTGCTGCTTTTCAATCTATAGGCTTTCATTTGGTTATTAGATAGTATGTATCAGTGAGTTGTTAAAGAGAATTTAATTCCTAATTTTGAGGGGTATTTTTCTTTCATTTTATTTTTTTCATTTCTTTCAAGAATCCCAATTCTGATGGGCATACAGTCAGTAAAGTGACTATACTTGCTGGGGACAGAGGCAATCTGTGGATGAAAGTATCATTTGATTAGGTTTAAATAGTAACTGACTTGGCTTGGCAGGGCTAGTGTGTGTTTCAGTGAAACAAACTGAAATATATTACTGTGACCTTTTTTTTTTTTTTTTAATTTGCCTACAGTCAGAGATCTAATGTGCACATCATCAGTAATGTGGCTATGAGCACCTCATATACCTGAACTTGACCTTTCGTTAAATCGCAATTTGTTGAATTATACTTCCCCGGCCTCATCTTTCAAATAATGCAGATACCACACCTGTTGTATATTATTAGTTAGCTGCACTGTGACATTTCATTTCTTCAAGTAATTTATCACCCCTTCAGGGTGTTTTCTTATGCAACTGTTACATTATTGCATATACGTTAGAGGGGTGTGGAGGTCAGGTCCTCTGCGTGGAGTTGGAAGGAACCTGCTCCTGGAAAAAAAAACTTTCTTAAGCTTCACGTAACTGGCAGCTTTGAGTTTGACTTGTCCAATTTGCTGCTGGCTACCTGCAAGTCAACTTACATAGTAGATACCAAAGATCACTTTGTTTTTCAGTTATAAATATTGTCTGAGATCCGTAATGCATTTGAACTTGTGTAGCTCAAGGCTATTTTAAGCATCATTTGATTACTGTGTTTTTAATAATTAATGCAACTTGAAGACTTTAAAAACAAAACTCATTTCACACCACAGAGTGGAGTGGCATAAGAGAAGCCCCTTTCTCCAGTGAAATGAAGCATTCAAGTGCGTAATTAAGCCTGTCTCCAGATGTAACTCACAAAAAAAAACATTTTTCAACTTACTTCCTTACCGTTTTGCCTTCCTTGTACTGTATGTCTCAAGCAATACAGTGTAAAATGCAATTCAGAAAACTTGCACTTACCTGACCCCCACTCAGTTTTGTTGGGGCCTGATGCTAACAAGTGCTAATAAGCACGGCCACTATTCTTACCACCACCACTGCGAACTGATTACATATCTGAAAAAAAGAAACTGACTTCCTACCTGTGCTACATTGATCTGCTGCACAGGGCTGTTATTTTATGGCAGATACTTGAAGTCATTGTATAGTATACTTTTAATTATGGTGACTGTTTCCAGAATGAGAGACTAGGCATATGGAAAACAATGCATTCTGTCATGTGCCCTGTGTTTAGGTGGGAATCACTGTATGTTATCGGGTAATTAATAAAGGTAATTTATTGTTTTTCAGAAGTATGGGACTAAATATGCATTTTTTATTTGAAGTTGGACAAATGATCTTTTCTAAGTAAAGGTTGTTGTTAGAGCTTAAATTTGAGTTTGTAGATAGGGTGTCAGTGTTTGTCCTGTCTGGACAGAATAGGTATGATATGCCTTATTTAATGGTTATGTGTAGTGGGACTGCTTTGTTAAGACATACATTTGGAAATAGGTAATTCATCAGTTGCTAAGGAGTGCAAAACAAATTGCATACAGTTTTATTGCAGTTGTTTCTTTCTCTCTCCCTACAGCAGACCATCAGCAGCCCCCAGCTCCTCTCCTCATTTACCAGTTCTACTGGACCTTCCTTAGCCTCCTGAGGGTCAAACATTCCCATATCCAGGACAGGTGATGATATCAAGGAAGCTGGTGCACACATTTAACATGGAAGAAATCACCAAGAAAGTAAAACCAAACAAGCTACTGTGAGCTCCATAATCAAATAAATAAACATTGCATAATCTTTAAAATTTGGCACAAAACCCTGCCAGACATCTCCCCACAGCATAACATATAAAATCAAAGAGAAATACCTAAAGATTAGACAAAAACTAGCTCCAGCTCTATAACCTTATCAAATCTGAAGATCACCACACCCTTGACCTCATCTTCATTCAGAAACTCACCTGTACTAACGAATATCCAAAAAATCCTATGTAAATTTAAAATAAAAACAGAGTCTCTAGCTAGCAATAACCACCCTTCACTGCACCTCATCTTGTCAGTGTCATCAGTACTAGGAGATAAATTACAGAAATCTTGCTGACCTATTATAATTCTGCTACATGTTGAAACTCCTTAATCCCTGGGATTTAGAAACATGTCTACTGCAATTCCACTTGGCTACCTTGGTTATGCCTTGTACCATGATGTAGACTGAAGACCATTAGCAATTAGTTAGTTGGAATGTCATACCCAAAGCTGCTACTAATTTGAAAACATGCCCATAGAAATGACAGGCCTAGGGGAGAAAGAGAGTTTCCTTTGACTGTGACTAGGAATGATGCAAAATGAATTAGCAAGCAGATCACAGGTATGCACCTAAATGTGTGTATAGGTGGTACATAGAAATGCTATGAGAATGGCTGGAATTCACAGTAAATGGCCTTCAGCAATGTTTCTATTTTTATTACTTTAAAAACTATGAACATTAATTTAACCAAAGCCAGTTGTGAATCAAAACTAGCCTCTGAAACAAAGGCTAACCACAAAGCCTTTTTCAGTTATGTCAGGAACCTCCAAGGCAAAGCCCAGGTTTCTTCCGAATTAGTTCTTAATGGTACCACTTACACTGATCCCATTGACTTAGCCAACCTGCTAGCAGATAGGTTCAGTGCAAATTTCACCCCTGTCCCCCCTCAAAGGCCCATTCAACATCCCAGATACTTGTCCCGCACCTCACATCTCCATCGATCAAGTGTTAAAGACACTATTTGAGGCAAAGAACACATCTTTCATGGGACCTGATAGTATCCCAGGCTGTATTCTGCAACATCTCCAGCAAGAACTAGCCTTATCATTGAGCACCTTATTCAACCACAGCTTAAGTACTGGCTTCATTCCAGCAGAGTGGAGAACTGCCATTGTCATCCCTTTGCACAAAGGTGGTGCCACTACTGACCCTGGAAACTATCACCCCATTAGCTTGACAAGTCTGATTTGTAAGGCTATGCAATGTATTATTATGGACCTCATAAACAAGGACATAGGCAATTTCCAAGCACTTGACCCCATCCACTTTGGATTCATCAAACGCAGATCTTACCTGTTGAACTTGGTTGACTTTTTTGAGACTATCACCAAGGCACTGGATGAGGGAAAGTCAGTACATACAGCTTACCTTATCTTGGCCAAAGCCTTTGACACAATCCCCCACTCAGGCATCATCGAAAAACTAACACAACTTGGTGTAAGTCCCTATTTCATGAGGTGAGTGGCTAACTGGCTCACTGATAGGACCCACAAAGTCAAAAAAGGTGCCTCCACCTTTGACAACAGACTTGTCACTAGTGGTATTCCCCAGGGATCTGTCCTGGGACCCTTACTGTTTGGCATCTACTTCTCAGAGGTCCAGACAAAGACAAAAGGCCTGTGGTTGACCAAGTTTGTGAGACAACTATAAGTTGGGTCCTGTCATTAAATCCCCAGATGATGTTAACATACTACAAGAGGGTCTCACAGCAACAAATGACTGGTGCCAAAGTCATGGCCTTAAGTTAAATGCAAAAAAAATGTATTATCATACCATTCAGCAAAAACATGCCCCCTACTGATTACCACATCAACTGCAACCCCTTAAGAAGACAACCTGTGGTGAGAGACCTAGGTACACAGATTGACAACAATCTCATATTCGACCATCATATAGCGGCAGTCATCAGAAACGGTCTATATCAGTTCTGCAAAACTCCATTACAGTGAATACCAAAAGAGTGACACATATTTATCGAACCGCAAATACACCGAATGCCCTAAACCTCGAAATTTAAAACATCGAATGGTTATAGTCAGCCAACCCCACCACCTGCTACATACTACCTACCCAAACAAAATAAATAAACCACATACAAACACTAACCAAACCCTACTCCTAACCCTAAAGTAAAGCACCAAAACCCAACTTCTAACACTACACTAAACCCCACATACACAACTATCTATGCACTATCCTTAACCCCTCCCTATCCCTAAGGTCCGTAATTACCACTCACTTCCCCTATGGAGATATACCCTAACAAAATAAATAACACACATAAATACATTTAACAAAACCCTACTTCTAGCACTACACTAAATCTTACATACATTACCTATCTATACACTTACCTTAACCCGCACCCTACCCTAAGGTCCATACATATTGCACACTTACCTTATGTAGCTATAGCGCAGACGGGCCAACCAAAACACTTTGACATTTCGGATTTTGCTGTTTTGGATGTTCGCCGTTTACGTAGTTCACGCAATGTGTGTCAATTATTTCGTATTCGCAGAAATGGTGTTTCGATCGTCTGATAGGGAGCCCATTAGAAAAGCCTTTTACTTAGTTCATCTCATAAGTAAAGGAATTGCATCCAGAAAAAAGAAAGTTATTGCCTCTCTGTACTCCTCCCTCATTAGGCTAATAATTCAGTACAACGCCCCGTTTAGTATGTACCTCTCCAAACAACTGCACCAACTGTAAAGGACACAGAAATACCTCACAAAGACAATCCATGGCCTCCAACACCTGTCCTATGTGGAAAGGCTCACATCACTGTCACTCTACTTGGCATCGTACAGATTGCTCAGAGGTGATCTGTGTCTTGCCTACAAAGCAATCTCAGGCTAGAGATGCTCCATATCCATAAGTCTAATTCCTCGCACAGTACTCGATTGAAAGGCTTAAATCTAATATGTGACATTAACAAATCTTACTGAAGAGACAGGTTTGTCTCCCAGAGGCTGCCCCATCTCTGGAATAGACTCCCCATACACATCTAACAAAGTACGTTGCTAACCCTCTGCAAGTGCAACCTTGATGAGTGGATGGGAAACCACAAATTTGTCCCAGGGGTCCCACCTGCTCCCCTCATCAACAGTGATGATAGGTGCTGATTGAGGTTTCTTTTTTGGGGATAAACTCTTGGCTAGGCTTGTAAGGGCCCCACAGCCATTAGCCTAGTAATCTCCTATGATCCTATGATCCTAACTGAAAATGATAATAGGGATACAGCAGTGGAAAGGAAAAATGGGGAAGGATGTAATGCCAAGGTAGGGGGTGGAAAGATAGAGAGGGAAAAGTGTAGAAGCAAGAGCACACAAACAAATATAAAGCACAAAGACTGATAGCGGAAGTACTGACACACATGGAGTTGACAGTGGGATTATAGGCATACAGACAAAAGGAGGACACTGAGCATAACTCTCAACAGTACAGATCTTTGTAGAATGTCCACATTTTTACCTCATATTTTTGCTCTTTTCCTCATAAAATTTGTGGTTTTCTTGTAAATCATCACTATACAATGACAGACATTTAAGTTTCAGACTTCATAGTCTTTCAAAAAATGCATGCTGAGGATGCTGAACTGATAGCTGCACTTCATTTCAGCTCTCTTACCTCAATACAATTCCTGACAGGAATTTTACAAAATAATATTTAATTTGAAGAAATTTTTATTACTAACTTATTTCTAATAACTCTGAGCATCTATAAGAAAAATTTTATTGTCAGAACTTGAATAATTCCTGTCAAATTAATTACTGGAAAATCAGCACCAATATCAGCTTTACAGCATGGGTCATCTAAGGAATACAGCACAAGACTCTTCTCTCAAAAAAGACCTTCAGTCTCTCATTACAAATATACAGGAACTTACAATAAAAATCGACAAGATGGACAATAAAATAGATACTTTTAAAGAAAAGTGCTCACAACAACTGGAACAGCTTCAAGAAATGTTTACACAGCAGAAAGGACAGGTATCACTTATTGAACAGTCATTAAGTGACATTGACACTAGAGTCCAAATAGAAGAACAACAAACTGAATTCTTACTTCAACAGAGCACATATTTACTAGAAAAGCTTGATGATATGGAAAATCGAACAAGAAGAAATAATATTAGAATATATGGTCTACCAGAAAAATCTGAAGGGGACAATATGACAAACTTTCTTACCACCTGGATACCAGATGTAACAAAAATACCTGAAGCTCTTTCATATGGTATAGAACGGGCACATAGATCACTAGCAGCTTCTGGAAATGCTTCTTCTCTGGGTAAGAATAAGCTGAGATCTATAATTGTGAGACTTTTTTCTACACAAGATAAAGATCTTATATTAAGAAATGCTTGGGAAAATTCTCCCATCAAATACAATGATTCATTAATAAGATTTGACAATGATTATTCTACAAAGGTGGTTTCAAAAAGAAAGAATTTCTACCAATAATAAAAACCGTGAAGAAAAAGCAACTGAAAGTCCATCTTTTATTCCCAGCAAGACTGAAAGTTTTTCTACCAAATGGAATAAAAATCTTTGAAACAGTAGATTCAGCAATAAAATACCTTACCAACAACAACATCCTAACACATGAAGAATCTATGGACTGGACAATAAGTACACCAAAGAGAAATGCTGAAGTAAATAATTGGAAAACTGTTGAGCAAAAGAAAAAAAAAACTAAAGGACAAATAATCTTACATATGTTATATTCTGTAAAAATCTAAATAATAATACTAACAACAAAAGAAAAGTTCTTACTGTCTTCAAGTTACACCAAAATAGGTACTGTTTTCAATTATATTTTAAATGTCAACATTAGCATAAATGTAAATACATTTATCTCAAATCACATCAATATACTAAGCATAATTTAAACATTACTCTATTTTTCATTATTATCCATCTATTATTTTCATATTCTTAATCAGAGTAATCAATGCATAATAATGTTCCCAAATAGTTTATTTATTTATTTTCTCTCTTTGTGTTTTGTTGTTTTTATTTTTTCTCTTCTTTTTATAAAATCTTCATTAACTTATAATATTTTAATCAGTATATGGTTATATTGCTTAATAGGTATAGTAATGGCTGCTATATAACTTATTATCAGTTACATCCCTGACAGCATTACATTTTATAAGTTAAAAGTGTCCCTGTTTGGATAAATGCTAATGCTGGGCGGAAATGTGTTGCTTTTGAAATTAAGTATTTCAGTTAGGATGTATCATAAGACTACTTTAAATAATCTTAAAAGATGTTCTGCCTTTGACCCACATGCACATACTGATATAGTCCAGTGAAAAAATATGTTTTAAGTGATATTTTGAGGCTATAAGTCAGGTGTGTTGTGGCTCCGGACATTCGGAGTTGAAAGATGCTTGTGACTAGCTTAGATATCCTGTTGTCTTTTCTTTTGTAGAGAAATAAGGCATAACATGTTTAAAATGCAAAGTTTGATAGCTGTGAACACTACTCTGCAACTAGAGTGCTCGCGTGCACACTACATGAGTTTGTCACCAAGTAAGAGAAGGGAAAAGAAAAAAGAAAAAACACATACCTTTTCCCGCTTGGTTCTCGAGACAATTTAACAGCCACAAACATCACTAGAAACTTGAGTTACTTATTGATTGTCACATTTACTTGTGTACGCTATACCCTGACTCTTTCTAATTGACGTCTAGTCAGAAAATAAGCCAGGTTCACATTTAAAGATACAGAAACCCAAATTCCTTCTAAGGAAATGTAAATAATATAAAAGGTTCATATAAATATACACAGATATATATTTTTGAAGCACTTTCAGTTTATGGCTACTGATGTCTTCTAGCACCTTGATAGATAAGGACATATATCTGCTTTTCTTTCTGTCAGTTTAGATTTCCAGACATTTTAGCTATCCCTTACTATGTTTTATACAGCAGAGTTTAAAGAGCAGAAATTAATCATCAGCAAATAAAATCACTGCTGTTTTACAAATTCTCTAAAGAAACTAGTAAATGTCAAGCAACTGACAGGTTTATTTTAAGGAAAATTGCCATTTCCCAGACTGGTGCTCCTACAAAATACTACTAATGTCCTACTACCAAAATATGCCCTCAAGTGGACAAATGGGATGCAACAAGAAGGTTAAATGTACATTTAGCAAAACAAACATTTAAATAACAGTATAATATACTAGATAGAGAAAGTAAAAGCAATAATTATATAAGCAACTATAATAAGTAACATAACAACAGTGGATTTAACCCAATGTGTCAATTATACAATATTTATATCCCATATAGCTTTGAACTTTGTCAAAGCATCTGTGTTCTACACACATATTGTATTAAATCTAATTTGAGTAGAAGAGGGAGAGGCTTAGCCCACACCCTAATTTATTACTAAGTTATCATGCATTATGAACATACATTGTGGCAGGTACTCAACGAGCTATCCATCCTTAGATGTCTCATGCTGTTCCCATTTGCTCATCTGAATAATGACTGCAGCTATACTCTTCTTATTATATTACCTGGCTGTGGCTTCACCCTTCTTATAATATTACCTGGCTTTTTACATTATCATGAATGACACAATACTAGTGTATGCGGGTATATCATGTTACTGTTAGTGTAAACAAAAATGCTTGACAATGCAACTGTAATTCTTAAACCTATCTGCAGACAAATGTATTGTCTAGCAGTTGAGAGCCTGATTGTTCCTAATCAGCAGACCTGTATTTTCATGTTCCAATATGACTACATGAAAAGACGCCAATATTAGTCTGCAAGTTTAGTAAGCAGTAAATTCATTGGGGATTAATTCAAGGGGACACTTATATTATAGTTAAAGCACTTGACATTTGATAAATGTATCCTCTCAGTGATGTGTTCTATCTAGTCATTAACTATAAAACAACTTTTCTGAGAAATATTGTTGTAATGCCAGTTAATTATTTGAATTAAATATTTCTATATACAGTCATAAAGCAATTACCAGGATAAATAATACTCTTGCAGTGCATGGATCACCATAGCTATTCTCTGATGTTTGAGGAAAAACAAGCTTCTTAAACACCTTTTTGACATAATAAAGGTGTTACCCCATAGTTTAAATACATTTTGTCTATTTACTGCAAAATGGGTTAGGAATTTTAGCCTGTAACATTTTCATACATAATAGTTTAAATCTTAGCAGCTTCCATTATTTTGATATGTTCTCCAGTATACTTTTATTCAGTCATAAGATTAAATTACTGGTGTTAAGTAAGTCAAACTTATATCTCCAGCACTTGTTGTCAGCAGATAAACTCACTGGTTAAGTGTCAGTCTAAACTGTAAGAGTTAATATGTGATATACATAGATGTTTGCCTTAAAAATGTGGTCAAGTGCATTGCAGTTTTACCTCTGTACTGTGTCAGTTTTGATTATACAAAGTCCCTCTGAAAGTTGATAGAAGTGTTAACAACAAAACACTCAATCAAGTAACAACATTATAAGTAGTCTCTTGGATAAGGGAGATGTCTAAATTGTGATATTGTTGTCTCCAGCCATGGGAATTGTCTTTGAAAAGCTGAAAAATGCAATCAGAGGAACATATTTAATGTCTACTAAAGAAATATTAATATACGTGTACATTGTATTGCATTTCAGTTTATGTTAAACATGAAATATGATGTGGTTTCAAATATGACTTTGCAAATATTAATTTAAACACTGGTTTCGGACTTGAGTAGTCTAAAACAATTGCACAACAATGGTATTGTATTATACAGTAATGTCAGTAAATAGTTTTCAACAGATGTATGAAATATACAGTTATAGATTTTAACATGATGTTTATTAATACCCTAAATTATTTTGAAATGATTCTACCTTAATCTAAATATTTGTACCTTTTTGAATCCTGATTAGAAATAAGTATTATTGAATTACAATAAGATGAGTAAAGAATATATGTTTATATTTTAGCTGATTAGATTATCTTAATATATTATTCAATTATCTTTATTTAAAAACTAAGAGGATAAGAGAAACTGATCCAAATATTATTTGTGAGGGTAGAAAGTTTGTTTAGTTTGATTCACTAACCAAACAAAGAGGTATATTACCTCATAGCGATAGGGAATGGTTTTTAAGGTTAAGAATTACAAGTTTGGAAGTTCTTTGTTTTTTTTTTTATTCTATCACTTTGGTGTCACTCAGAAACATGCAAAATCATACAAGAAAAACTTTTTGAATTCTGTATCCAAGATGGAACTAAGAATAAACAATAGTTACATAAACTCACACATAAAACAAACTCAAAACTAGGAAATGAAATGTTTATCCATAAATGTTAATGGTCTAAATAATAGTAATAAAAGGAGAAGCCTATTCAAGTACATAAACCACAAATAGTCTTTTTACAAGAGACACACTTATTAGATAGAGATATAAACAACTTAAATATTAATAATTACACAGTACTAATAAACTGTCAATACAAAACAAAAAAAGAGGAGTAGGTATACTACTTCGCAACTCAACTATAACACCTAAAATAATTACTACTCATCAAGATACATCAGGTATGTTTTGTCTAGTTTCAATAGAGTTAAATAAGAGAATCTATACGTTAGTAAATCTATATTGGACCCCAGGACTTGGATTAAAAACAGTTAAACAGCATTTTGAAGAGATAATTAATTTAACTAAGGGTAGCCTGATATTGACAGGAGACTTCAACTGTATAGTGAATGAAAAAGATACAGATTCTAAATCCAAAAGAAGAAAACAACCTATCTCTAAAGCACTATCAAAATTTATAGATACATTGTATTTAAAATATATAAATGAATTTGCAGAACCAGATTCACTAATCTTCACATTTTATTCTCATAGATATAAAACTAACTCTAGAATTGATAGAATATATGTTGCCAATGACCTAAAAACAAAAATTGACAAAGTCAAAATCATAAATTGTCCCTTATCTGATCATAATGCCATAGTCTTTGAGATAGAGCTTACACCATTTTATTCAAATCCCATTACTAGAATACCTTCCTATATCACAAAATTGACAGATTTCAAAGAATTTTATGAAGAAACAATCAAAAACTTTCTAGAAATAAATTACACAGAAGATATTTCAGAAATATATGCCTGGGATTCATTAAAAACAGTTACATATGAGAAGATATTATCCTGGTACATAAATAAAAGGAAGTTATGGAATAATGATATGCTAGACTTACAAAACAAAGCAGATAAATTGAAACTGGAAATACAAAAGGATAATGCTACTCAAGTTCAAGAACTTACACAAATCAATAAGAAGTATACAGAATAGCTACATCATAAGATTATGATTAACTTAGAAAAGATAAAAATAAACTCATACTCTACTAATTCAGCACACCTGAGATACTTAACTAATAGAACAAAAAATAATTAAATCTAAGCAAATAAAAGAAATATTTATTCCTAATACTAACAAAAGAGTTACGGAACTAAATGATATTTTAGAAGCATTCAGACTCCAATTTAGCATTGATAATTCCATAAATACTCAAGATACACCTACTAAGGATATAAAAAAATACTTAGAAAACAATATTCATATTAAATTAACACAAGAACAAATAGACATTATAAACAAACCAATCAATATGACAGAATTAAAATCACAAATTAAAAAGCTCAAGACAAATAAAGCACCTGGCCCAGACAATATGCTACCAGAAATGTATAAATTAATACCCAATCAAGCCATATCTTTATTATTAAAAGTATATGATATAGCCAATAAAGATTTGAATATACCACCCTCTTGGAAATATTCATTGATATCCCCAATTATCAAACCAGATAAAGATGAGAAGCAGTGTTCCTCATATAGGCGAATATCATTACTCAATATAGACTATAAGATGTTTATGGCTATATACGCAGATAGGATCAAACACTTTCTTCCTTTCTTAATTCACAAAGATCAAACAGTTTTTTTAAAGGAAGAAATACTTCAGATAATATTAAAAGAATACTAACATTAATAGATTATAGCAAACATAAAGTCCTAGATTTAAATGTAATCTCATTAGATATTAATAAAGTTTTTGATTCGGTTAACTGGAACTTTCTTTCACTAGTTTTAAAAGAATATAACTTTCCTTCTAATTTTATTAATCTTATCCAAATACTATATGAAAAATCTACTGCATATGTTAAACTGGGATCATATAGATCAGGCCCTATAACAATCAAAAAGGGAACTAAACAAGGTTGCCCTTTATCACCATTGTTATTTGCATTACTCATAGAACCCTTTGCAAATCAAATCAGATCAAACAATAACATAAAGGGCATTTGTATTAATAAAATGTTAAACCTTAAAACCCAGCTCTTTGCTGATGACATACTATTAACTCTCTCAGATGCAAATGAGTCTTTGAGTGATCTATTTAACTCCATGAATAAATTTCAAAATATTTCAGGCTTAAAATTTAATGAAAACAAAACTAAAATTATGCCCTGTAATTGTAAAAAAAAAATAATATAAACAAAAGATTTTCCAAATATATAATAACAGAAAGTAAATTATTATAACTGGGAATAAATCTACTCAATGAATTAACAGATTATCTAATATTTAACTATAATAAAATACTAGACAAAATAGAAAAAACAATTGGTTACTGGAATAAATATATCTTTTCAACAGCAGACAGATTATATTTTATTAAAATAATCATATTTCCCAAAATATTATACTTAATACAAAATTTTTCATTGCCACCTCCAAATATATTATTCAAAGATACAATAAACTAATTTTAAATTTTCTATGGTTTCCAAATAAACCCCGTATAGCCTTAAATAAACATTTGCCAGATTGGGAAGCTGGTGGAATTAATTTACCGGATATTGATTTATATATTACCTCATCTGTTATTAAAAACATAACACTATGGTTAAATAATTCATACACAACTATATGGAAACAAGCCCATGAGCAGATTTACATAGAAATCAATTATAATCACATACAAGACAACTTAACAGTAATACCATCACCCCTTATATGGATGTTAAAAGATTATTTTTTAGGGAAAAGGAATAATATTAATAAATTGCCATCAAACTATATAAGCTCTACACTTTCAGTGTTCAAAACATATATAAACAAAATCCCAAATATTAATTCTTGGATTTTTCTTATTTTCCCTATAGCTTTTACACCAAATATTCTAGATAAATTCCAAATATCTAAAATAAATATACTAAAAGAAGAAATATTACTCTTTTGGCATCAACTTATAGAGAAAGGGAAAATTCTAACAAAGGAACAGATAATTTATAATTATAATATAAATAAAGACAATTGGCTGTTTTTACAAAATCTAAGGCATTTTCTTATAAATAAAATAGAACAAGTGCAACCTTCAGTTAGACATGAAGCTCCAAAACTCATTGAATACCTTATTATTATCACAAAACAGCCTTATCAGGGTACAGGTTATTTGTCTAATATCTATAAAATTGTTAAAAACAAAAACTATCATGAAAAATCATACTGGGATTATTATACTTTAATAAACAACCATCCTCCAGTTGAAGAAGAAAAAAGTAATATTCTAAAATCTTCCAAATTTTCTACATTATCAAAATACTGGCAATTATTCACTTGGAGATATCTACACAGAAGTTTCTATACACCACATAGGTTAGCCAAAATGTATTCTATTGAAGATCAATGTTGGAGATGCCATATCAAGATAAAAGCAGATTGGCAGCATGTTTTTTTTATGAATGTATATGTCTCAATACGTACTAGAAATCCATTAACTATTTTTTCAGACTGTTTATAATGATAATTTTCAATTAACAAAGTCTTTAATTTTATTCAACTCTCCTATTCCAAACTGTGTACCAAAAAAAAGACACTAAAATCCTATGGTTACTATTGGCAATTTCACGTAAAATCATAACTATACACTGGAAAAATGAGGCTTCGCCTATGTTCAGGGAATTTGAGACTTTAACAACAACAGTTGTTCACATGGAAATATTAACAGTGAAGAACAGAACTAAAAGATCTACTTCTTACTATTATTCTTGGATGAAAGTACTGGAAATACTCGAAAAGATCGAAGAAGATATATCATCTTATGTTTCTAACTTTATATAATATAGAATTTCAATATTATTTGCATAGACACCAATGTAAATAGTTATATAATGGTTTGAAGTTAGTAATGTTTTAGAATTGTAAATATGTTATTTATCTTTATTTCATGTAATGTTTAAGACATCTTATTTGAAATAATAAAAAAATATATATTTAGTGAAAAAAAATGCATGCTAACACAAATCTTTTTATTCTAGCAACTTTCTAAGATTATAAGAACAGTTTTTTTTAAATCTGCTCCTATTTTTTTGGGCCTTTGACTCCCATCATTTAAGAATTTCTCCAGATTTCTTGTGCTAAGAGGTTGAGGGGTATGACACTGAGACATTAGTGATGTGATAGACTGGATAATAAACAGGAAAAGGAGGTGACATAGAAGAAAAAGGAATAATGGTATGCAGGATAGGGTGGAAATAACACTCCTGTTTCCACACTGCCTGGACTAGGCCCAGGGATAGCAAACTACTGCCCTCCACACTGGCCTCCTGAAGATGCATGAAGACCTCCTCTGGGTGGCTGATGTGGGCTTCCAGCCTCCAGTCATATCTTTCAACCTCTTAGAGCAAAATATCTGGACAAATCCAAAAATAATGGGGGACAAAGACCCAAAACAATTTTAAAATAATGTACTTAGAAACTTAGAAAGTTGATAGAATAACAGGTTTTGCATTAGCATTAATTTTTCTGAAGGGTATGAAGTCTGAAACTCATATATCTGGCATTATTTTCAGACTTCGATCTTTAATGATTTGCCAGTGAGTTTCCAGAAAAACACAATTTTATGAAAAATGGACCAAAAATATGAGGCAAAAATCTAGACATTCTGTGAAAATCTGTACAATTGAGAGATATGCCTCCAGATCACACACTCCTCTACCGCTGCCACCAATTTGTGCCATGTGATAAACTATGAACTCCTGGAAGTACCACTAGAGGGGAGCAAAAGCAGTCCCTTCCAAAGACTGTTCATCAGTGACCACAGTGATGCAAACTGGGTGCCCTACACTACACAGCAGGCCTGGAGCCAGTTGAAGTGTGGGTGGGAGAAGGTTAGCCAGGGTGGCGACCTGGGTTGCGTGACTAACCCAGCCATGGCAGGTGTTGCTAAAAATGCAAACATAAAAAGGGAGACATGAAATAAACATCACATTAAATATAAAAAAACAATATATCAACAAAGAGGAGACAGAGAGGGAGAGATTTAGTGAGAAAATAAATTAGTGTTATTTATATGACATTTGATCAGAATGTTAAGCTGATGTGTACTACACAAGCAGTATAAATACAAATGGCACTTAGATACTTTTGCATACATACATTAGCCCAAGGTCCAATGTCATAATGTAGAGGCATGTGTGCTGAGTCATAATTCCCATTGCCTTCGCTGTGTATGTGAAGTTGTATATGATATAGCAGTGACATGGGTTTGATCTGTCACATATGTCCTGGGCAGTGTGTGGATTTCCAGCTCTGAGGACCCTTTGCAAGCACCTTACATGGAAGTAGTGCACATCAACTCACACAACGAGGCTGTAGCTATAGTAACATGTATATGTCAGGGAAAAGAATGACCAATAGTGACAGATGCTGGACAGAGGCATGGTCAGTATGCTGTCAACAGGAACACAAACAACAAGCTATAAGGGACCCTAACAAAACTCTAAAAAGTGGTATTGCCCCTAGAATTACAGTCCGTAGTACCTTGCCATCCAGGAGGCCCACACAAGCATACCCCCACTTTACACGATTATCTCTCCCAACAACATGGATACCCTGTATTAGGCAGTTTGCACAGATCATACATTGAAGGGTCAAAAAGTCAATAATCCATGCATGCATTGTATTAGAACTGATGGGCCCATGTCAGCAGAAACACATACTTGGGCAACCTATGACTGTCATGTGTCCTGCTTGTGAGTAGGTTTAAAAGAATGCCTTTACTTACTAAACTTTTTGTTTCCCTGTCATTTTATTTTACTTATTTTATTTTATTTTAGTTGAATTTGTTTCCAGGGTAGAACACTGATGTCCATGGACCTTTTTCACTCTCAGCCTGGTAGTGGTGTCCGGTGTAATAGATGCAATGACATGACACAGTTATACCTATAAAATCTTATAGAATTAATCTGTTTAATACTTCTAAGCAGTCCACAACTTGACATGATAAATATGAAAATTGCCTCACTGGTAATACAGTGTAGCTTCACTGCTGTAACAAAATACTATCACTTAGATGTAAACATGTATACACACACACACACACACACACACACACACACACACACACACACACACACACACACACACACACACACACACATACACACACAGAGAACAATTTCTCTGTAACCTCCATCTGAGCTGTAAATGGAAGGAAGAACAATACAGAATTTCTTAATTAAATGTCCAGAACAATCTGAATAACTTAACAAGAGAAAGAAAAGGATACCAGAAATATTTACAATACTTACAATACGTTTCAGAGGCCCTTTTTCTGACCTCTTCTTCCCATTGGCTAAGAAGGTCAGGGTGGACCCTACAAAGGTCACTATATGGGTGCTGCCTGAAAAGATCAGGGTGAAGCCTACAGAGGTCACTGTATGGGAACTGGCACTTTTTGTCTATGAGCTATATGTCATGGGAAAGTTTAAAGTTTTGATATTAGTCATAATGGATGCATAGCTGTGTGAAGGTACAGGTATTTATACATTTCAAAGATTTGACTGTCTATAAAAAGGCTGAGTGGAGGCTTGATGATTTTTGTGCATTTGTGTTTATTAACCAGACAGGTACTGAGTAACAATGAAACAGACATTTTTATCATTGAAATGATGGAAATGACTGGCTTACAAATATTAGAAGTAATGATATATTATATAAGCTTGAAACTAAATATCAGACAGTAATCTTAGTTAATTGGTTGTATTGTGTGTGTTGTGGATAGTCTAAATTTTAACATTACTATTACATCATTTGGTGATTTCAATTACCCCTTATATTAAGTAATAGCTTGAATTTTTAATCTTAAATCTTAAATTCTTACATATGAATTTTATGATCAAATTGATGCACTTTCCCCTGCAGAAACAGTAATATATTAGACCTATTATTTAAAAATGTTATAAACAGGGTTGTTTATATTACAGCTTTAATATGATTGGATAATTCAGATAATTCAGATCATGTGACAGTCAGATTTACAGTTTACATAAACAATTATACATCAAAGACTGTGGTAACTAGATGTGGTTGTGCAAAAATAAATAATCACACTATTAAGAAAGAATTTGATACAAACTATTAGACCATGGAGGTAGGAAAAACACTTCAGATTGTTCTAATCTAGTTTGGGTAAAATTGTTGAGGAATGTAAAACAACTAGGAAAACTGATGTGGAGTATAGTTCACTTCCATGGTGGAATAAACAAAATATATGTATACAAATTACAGAACATATAGAACAAGGATTGTCACCACAAACTACAAAAACTGTGTGGGCAGTTTTAAAATGTTATTAAGCCAGTTATGTGGTAAACATGCCTTCTAATAGTAATAAACAATTTATAATTATGAGAATATTGTAAAGAAAATAATTTTTACATAGGATCATTAATGTAAAAAACTAAGATCATTAGTGAAAGGACAGACATAGCCAATATGTTGAGTGTGTACTTTTCAGAGCTGGTTTCTTAAAGGGCATCAATATATAAATAAGATTATGCAGTATCTAAAAAGCGAATTGAGCATGCCCATTAATTATGGAGAAAATGGTCAGATTATCATTACAGTGAAGACATACAGCAGCATCAGAGACATGAATTTGCTGGGGCAAAGGGGGCAGCAACCCCAAGTTTAAGTTGTTAGAGGGTATGACTGGCATATGATAATGGAGTGGGAATCAGCAGTGCCATTGCTAATGAAGCAAGAATGCTGATGCTGCATTTATAGTCATGCTTAAAGATCTTTGTGTGTGTGTGTGTGTGTGTGTGTGTGTGTGTGTGTGTGTGTGTGTGTGTGTGTGTGTGTGTGTGTGTGTGGTGAGAAACTGCATGGGGGGGACTTCAACTTTGAGAACACCTTTTATTTGTTACTCAACTTTGCATGCCAGTTTGGGCCATCAGATGACCTGCCTATGGTTCTGAGCAGCACAGGTCCAGATTGTATACTGAAAATTGTATTACAAGCTTTTTGAATTTGTTACTCCTCTAACAGTTTGCTTAAGAATTTATTAACTTAAGAAGCAGTTTCACATTCCTGGATGGTAGGCAATATAGTAACAAGGCATAAAGGTGGAAAACATATATACATACATATAAATATTTCAAGAACAGGCAATAGTGCCCTTCTAGCCTGCTAATATACTAAAACAGTTGCTCTCATAGTAAATGTCCAAACTGTTCTTAAACATATCTAAACTAGTGCTTGCTTTAATGTAATTTGGTAGTCTCTCTCTCTCTCTCTATATATATATATATATATATATATATATATATATATATATATATATATATATATATATATATATATATATATATATATATATATATATATATATATATATATATATACATATATAATATATATATATATATAGGCATACACATTGTATATATAGTATAGATATATATAAACGTGTAGAGAACTTGATGAAATATGTATCTACACTGACACCTAGCATATCAATGTGAAAATGTTGAAACAACAAATGCTGACATATTCTGTGCATCTTCCGGGGATTGCCCCAGAGAGGAATAAACCAAATACAAGTGTTTTTACAGGAGCACAAGCACCCTTGCACCTCCACACCCCTTGCTGATTATATATAATAGCTCCATATGATCACACAATCCTCAGGGAAAGGGAATATTTCCCTACCTGGAAATTGTTGATCTCGCACATGTATCAACCATCTGTTTGTGTTGACCAAATGGTGTTGACCATAAAATGTCAGTGTAGGTACACACTCGATCAAGTGCCTTTTTCCCATACATACATAGATAAATATATATATATATATATATATATATATATATATATATATATATATATATATATATATATATTTTTTTTATTATTATTTGCAAAAAACTTTTGCTAGCATTTTACATTGTGTAATTATTGGATGTATGCTCAAAGTAAACATAAATACTTATATATCACTAAGTGGTTAGGTAGAAAATATCAAAGATTCAAAGTGCAGGGACATTTTTTCAGAGTTAGCCGTTGTAAAATCATGGCTACCTCAAGATCCAGTACCAATTTTGTTTTATTTTATGTCTTATACTTTACTAATATGACACATGTATTGGATATCAAAATATGCTAATGACATCAAAAGTGAGGCTTGTATATCATCTGAGGAAGATTGTATTTCATTTAATTGTTTTTGTTTGGCTAAATAGTTCTTGGAAAACAATATAACTCTAAATTATAATAAATATACCCCAGGATTCATGAAGCTCGGCGCAAGGCCAGCGTTAGGCTTGTGCCGTCCGTGCGGCGTGAAGATGGCGCAGTAGCGCCAAATGCATATTAGTGAAGGCACGCTGCTGTCACAGCCACGTGCATAGGAAAAGAGCGCGAGTGCATAGGGCATGTCGAAGTGCCGCACGGAGACGTGGAAATGTCAGCTGTCGACGTGCAACCTAAAATGCGTGCAACCTAAAAGGCTTGCATATAACAATTTGCAAGCAATAGTAATCACATCTGTCAGTGTCCGTGGATACTGAAATGTATGCAAAGCATGCAAGACAGTTCCTGCGAACACAAAATGAAGAAGCAAACACAAATGCATGGTAGGGAATAACGAGTCCCTACCCCGGGAACAAATGACATTGAAAACCGTGTGCCCGTAGTCCAACGCAGTGTAGATAGTTATACCAAGTGGAAGTGAAAAGCATAATATGTTAGTGCTCCGCCAATAGGTACGTCCAGCCCAATGGTCAGGGTCACCAGCTGACCCATATTGTGAGGGAGGGTACACAGCTGGGCAGATTTGTCCAGAACAAAAAACACAACAAATGTTCATATCTAGCAACCATATGACCGAGTTATATCCCACAACACATGTAATAGTCACATACAATAGGTATGTCCGTATTTCACATACCAAATGTGACAGGAAATAGAATAAGCATGTAAACAAAACAGAAGGAGCATATAAATTGCTACAACAATAAGGCAACATGTAGGCTGAAATGAACAGTATTATCCGTACCATTGACTGTGGGTACGTGTTGTCAAGTACAGTCGGATATGTGTCCGGAATATATCCCATCCTGGACATAGGAAAAGGTGGCATCCTACTAATGATTAGAACAGTCGGCCAAAATCCGCACATCAGCGGTCCAAGCTGAACTTGTCAGGATGTGTCACAGTTGAACGGGTATTACCCGGGTATACCAACCATGTCATGAAAGTTAAGTATGGGCATGTACCTATGTGCGTGAGGTATAGCATGTGGAAAGTCAAACATGGCAGGGTAGTCCACACAACCATACAGGTACCTGACATATGTAGGGTATGCAATGTGTTACCTTGACCGTGTCATGGGCCATCAACCAAAGCAGTGATGGATGGAGTGTCAGGAATATGTGTGGGGGTGGGGGTGGGTAATGCTATAATCCTCCAAGCTGACACTGTGTCGTATGCAGAATAGGTGAACTGGAGGTGTATGAGGGAGCACTGGGTGAAGCAGAAATAAACACAAAAACATGTATACACATCTGCAATACAACCAGACAGGCCATACTGTAGAACACAATCCCACAAACATATGAATATTAAAATGTGCGATACAAATGTATAGACATGTCACCGGCACATGCCCACAGATTGGTCCTGATGGAACTGGCCATATCAAATGCAACACACCTGGATGCATAATGGACTACCCAGTATCCCCTCCACAGCACACAACCCACTCCCATACCTGAACATCCACCAAATCCAGCCATACTTGGCCTACTGGTTTGGTGCAGCCACATCTACACATAGTGACCACTACGCATATGTAGTAGGTAGTGTCACCCTAGGCAGTTTCAGGATTGCAAACTATGTATCCCTTGCATGTAAAACCCCCAGCACATTTTCATAACGCCAGAAGAATGTTCGGTATTTGTCTTGTTTTGGTCTTATTCAATTTTTGGGATATCTCTCATGGGATAAGTAACCTGTGTAAACATTAGAATGGGTAGGAAGACATGAAGTCCAGTCCTGTAGATATCTGGATACAAGTTGGAATGTGCAGTAGTAGTGCACGAGACTGTCCAGCCCTAGATGGTCATGCAGAACCTGCTACCCAGGATCAAACACCTGCCCATGACGCACGTGTCTCGACACGAATAAACGAGAGAATATATTGCACACATTCGCATAATGGCACATGATATAAGGGTAATGAAGGCACTGACGTAAACACAATACCCCCTAATCCACTGTGTGAGGGACAACTAATATGTGAATAGGTGTGACCTGACCAAAAATGATACAATGCCAAATGTGCTGTGATTGTAGGAAATAACTATGTACCATACTGCATGTAACAGTTGCCTAAAGCGGTCACATCAGGATAGAATACACGTAATTCGTAGAAGAAACAGGCAAACAACAAAAGTGCCAAAGGTATAAGGCTCACAGCTAGGAAACAAATGAATGTTCTAAACCTGCACTGACCATGGCTATGTGTTGGCCCAAACAATCTGGTGTCTGCAGTAGGGTTACCATCTGTCCCACTTTGCGAGGGACAGTCCCTCTTTGGACAGTTGTGTCCTGACAAAATACATTACAAATGGCAGATGTCCTGGGATTGTAGGTCATAATTATGTCCCATATGTTATGTAAAAGTTGCAGAAAATAATTATTTCAGTATCTAAAATACCTAAATGTTACAAGAAACAGAATAAGCAACTAAACCGCTACAACAATAGGCTTTTATGTAGGCAAATAAGTAAAGTTCTATCCTTTGTACTGACCGTGGGTATGTGTCGACTTGTAAAATATGATGTGTGTTCTGAAAATGTCCCAACTTGGCCATTTGAAAAGGTGGCAAGTTAACCCTAGTCCCCAGAATTCATCCCAACCTGTACATATGGCAATGTCAATGCTACCAATGGTCAGAGCATTCTCACAATAACTGGCCAGCCTCTTAACCACTCACAAAGTCAGTGACCTTTGGGGGAAAGGTTTTGAATGAGAATGACTACTTACAACAATGACGAGTAATAGACGCATTTCACTGCAGAAAATTAGTAGTATTATGAATCTGTCAACACGTTCCAAGTTAATAGTACTAATATGATAGAAGTGTCCATAATTGTCCCTGAGTTGTCATAGCCTTGTCCCTGTCACTGTAGAAACGAGTCCTTGAGTATCACAGAGGTCCGTACACATAAGTACACCAACCGTCACATCTGTTGACAGGACTATTGCATACCTGTAGTGAACAGAAGTCCAGAATAATATTAATTGTATCTACAAATTAATGAAATAGTCGAATGGGAAGGGAAACATGTGGAAACCACCCCCCCCCAATCTGCATTATGTAGTGGAATCACTCCCCTCACTAAATTATGTAGCACAGACCCAATAATGTGCCAAGAGGTGCCCAAACACCTGCATCTGTAAACACAGGTAGAATGTTAAAATCTGGACTAACTCTGTCCATGTGCTACATATAATCTTTGAACAGTGCCATGGCAACTCTAGTCACCAGTCGGCCAAGCCTAAACCCAGACCAGCACATGAACAACCTGACAATCAAACACGCATATGTGCGAGGACTATAAGCGTAGGAGTTCTGAATATCCTTGGAGTGAGTAGACTTGCAGCATGGGTCCAGAGCAGTAGGAAACAGGGAATGTCCTAATTGTAGTACTGCGGTTTTCCCAGCAGAAGAATGGATGCCTGCTGTGTAAGGGAAGTGGTGAGGTGTATGTCAGAGTAGCTATGAACCATGGGTATACATATAAATGAGCCAGAACACCAATAGTGTAGAAGTTACAGCATCTGTCCAACGTAAAGGCATTCCCGGAAGTACGACTATAGCACATATTAATTGTGTAATGAATGCCTCTGTGCTGTAAAGCCAACATTTATACATGTAAAGGTGACCGCGTTTGCATGGGTCCATTAACCGGATTCCATCAAAGTGGTACTTTCATAAGGGATAAGGCACATGTAATCCCGAAGAAGTGCCTGTAAACATATGTAACTCAGAATAAGCAGATGCAAGTGCGCCTGCATGGGTGTACGCAGCTATTAGCATAGCAAATGTATGTTGTCTTGAACAGCTGTAACTTTTATATATATAGATAGATAGATGTGTGTATAGATAAATATCCACAGACATAACAGAAATATGCAATTATATATCTACATATTTATCTATATATAGACATATATATATATATATATATATATATATATATATATATATATATACATATATATATATATATATATATATATATATATATATATATATATATATATGTATATATATATATATATATATATATATATATATATACATATATATATATATATATATATATATATATATATATATATATAGATATATATATATATATGTAAGGAATGCCGAAAGACGAAAGCAAACATAAGGGTTGCGAAGGGAATCCAGAGCAGGTAAGGAATTATGAAGTGCTCACAGCATATGTCACATAAAGCTGCACAAGTGTGAGTAGATCACCGCTCTTCACAGCAGAGGCAGGGTTATACCAGTGGCCATAACATCGTTCAAGTGCTACGTCAACATTGTAAACAGACGGAATGTAATACATGTTGCGACCACCTACACTTGTAACCCGCAAATCGTTCGTAATCCATAACCCCAGGAAAGGTACGTATGTGCAAATATGAATGGATGGTGAGCCTGTGAATACATGAGGCAGTACAAAATGTGTGTAGGGCCCCAATGCTCATGAGAGGGCAATGTGTAAAGGTGTGTCATGGCTGTGATAATAGGTGTATAATGGCTGTTATGCGTGGAAACTCAACACGGGTGTGCAGGAGAAACTATGGATATGCGATTATGGACACAGGAGTGCTAGGGTATGTTGCGCCGGGTGCAATGGTGTGGCCCGTGAAGGTCTGCTAGTACATAGGTGCGATTCCCAGATAGAGCGTCGTTTGTGTGGAGACATGCGTGAATGGGCGTATCATTGTCGGACGTTGTGCGTCAGGGCTGGCAGCCCGGCATGTAAAACCTATACACCACCCATGAGCAGAACGGAGTACTGCTGTGACAACCCCAAACCGGGAAAAGCAGAAAGACACAACTACATGAAGACAGCAATATGTTGACGTACAGTCACAGTAACACAAATACACATCCTACCAACAGTAATAATATGAGTGTGCACAGAAACAAACACAGTAGCAGGAATAATAGGCTGCGCATATGAGTAATAGGTCGAATGACACTGTATCACATCCCAGTTAGCAGCGGCATGCCAGACATGAAAAACGTGTGACATCTGTCCGCTGCATAACGTGCAATATACTGAGCACAAGATCACCGGAGTGAAGTGTCGGTGTCATAATGACTAAGGCAATAGTATGCTGTTGAAGTAGATATAAAACCCAATACGCATGTGTAAGTGTCCATGTCCAGGAAATGTATAGGTTAACGGACACACAGATGTATATATAAATAAAAACGTATATATATATACATATGTCTATATTAATTTACATAGATATATATATTCATACGGATATATATATATACACACACAAGGATATATTATGGATGTATATATATATATATATATATATATATATATATATATATATATATATATACACAAACAACAGGTAGTGATATATACACATACACACAAAACAAAATATATATGTCAGTGTAGATGTACACATGTACATAAATAGCAATTAGGGGTAACATATTTACAGCCCGGGCATATGTGACTGGGAGGTCCAATAAATAAATGTTGTACCCCCCACATCACCCAGCTAGGCCAGACAGACATACAGACAGGCAATACAGATCAATACACTGCCGCTGTCCAAAAGACCAGTAGGAAAGTACCAGTGGGAGAGTTCTGCAAGGTCTACACTTTAAACATGGATAACGCTGTCCCTTGCGGGACCCCAAAAATTCAGGATAAGTGTGAATCTGCTGACATCAATATGAGCAGGATGTAAGCATACAAGAAGCAGTAGGTTGTGCAAGTGTGATAATACATGGGTTGACAAAACATACAACATGTGTCCCGAGACAGGGAGAGTGGGCAATGTGTAGGGGTGTGCTCATACCCCAGCTGTGCTCACAGTAAGTATTTGTTACGACTGCTGTAGAGGGGTGCCAGGTAGGTGGACCATGGGTATACATTAATGGGCTTAAGTGTGCAAGTGCTGGTTGTCAGAGATGTAGTAGGCCCGCCCAGTGGAAGTCATTAATATTCCTATGTGGGCATAGCATACGCCTACACCTCCCAAACCTGAAGAGCACATCTACCGGATAGTCTGTAAACCATCGGGGGAATACATAGAGACCAAATCAGTGCCGTGTACCAGATTAGCATGGACGTCCATAGTTATGTATCAGAATGTAACAAAGTCCAGCTAAACACTTCCAGAACTAGTGATATTAGGTGAACAGGTGGCGGAGTACAGGTAATGACAGATGACATGTATGAGTCATAAACAGCATGTACCTCGACAAACGTGAATGAATACATATGCTCTGTGACTGAATGTGTCTGGTTAATAGAACCAGTCATCTAAATGTGTCCCTCAGGGTGTTATGCATTGTTCCTGATACAGTGTTCATTCAAACCCATTGGTATGTGAGTTCTGCTACTGATGGAAAGTGCATAATTTGCTGACCACCTTAGGTAGATGATAGCATAATAGAAGAGGTTCAACACCCATACGCCTGTGAGGGACACACCCGTTTGGGCAGTTGTGTCCTGCAGAATGACAGTTATGGCACATGGCCTGTGAGTTCAGGAATGGAGGCTATATTGTGTGTGTAGTGGTGTAAGACATCAATTTGTTGTATCAGTAACAGCTACATGTAATAGGAAACAGTATTATCAATTATAATGCTACATGAATAACCTTAACGTATGCAAACCGTGGAAGTCGTCCGTTTACTACTGGCTGTGGGTATGTGTTGCCTTGACACATGTGATAGCTCTACATATAAGGTCTATAGGGCCACCACCATTCTGAATGGCCAAAGTGGAACCTGCTCTGTAGAAATGTCAGATGTACCAGGGCAGAACATACCTACAGCCATGCATAGTACAGAAATATACATATCGGAACAAATCAAAACGTAGTCTAGCAGCAGTAAAGTTGCTTATGCTACTACATATGAAATATCGACGTATCAGGTATACAAGATCTGTAACAAGCAGCCAGTACAGACATGTACAACATGAGAATGTCCCCTAATCAGGACAGTTGCAATGGCTAGAGTATTGTCCATACCACTCAACTGTCCCTGAATGTCAGGTACATCCCTGAGTTTGTCTGAAAGTTTAACTGTCCCTCTTAATCCCTCCTAAAATTAGTGGCTGTTGAAGGAAAGGTGGTGAATTACACTTACTGACTAATGACAGTAAGTAAGAGTTATAAACAACTGTTACTTCAAAATATGTGCATTAAGTCATATGCTCTGATTCTGTCAATGTTTCAAGTTAATAGCACTACTTTTGTAAAAGTGTCCCTGATTTTTCTTGACCTGTCCCTGATTCTGTAGACATGTGTCCCCGATTGATGGAGAGTTCTGGTATTGTCACATGAGATATGCATGATGAGAGACTGTCCCATGCAAAGTGGAAAAGGTGTCACACCTACAGTCTCCCATCGTGCAATCTGAAAGGTGGACAACGTGCAGTAGGTATGCGGTAGCATGACTCGGCAGACAGCTGCGTTAACCAACTCAAATCACATGTCAGCATTGCAGAGTATTGGTTCCCATATATCAGACAGATGGGAGCAGATCATATGAGGAACACGCATATAATATGATTACGTCACTGGACAGGCCGTTGAGTCCGTACAGTCGAACGCCTTCCGACGCAAAATGGTTACACATACCCGATACTGTAGTCATGTAGTCCAATGTAATATGCATCACAAGGGATCACACACACCCAGTGTGAGTGACAAATGTAAACGGAAATGTCGGTGAGCGAGTGGCTGTAAGCGTGTTTGTCTACCAGTATGCCAGTAGTGCACTATCAAAGAAATGTGGAGTCGAAACGTGTATAAGGTGCTGTGACCAGAGGTCAGCAGTGCTTAACACTGTGCAAACCCATGCACAACTGCTCCCACCTGCTGGAATGTGCCTTACCCAGTCTGTATTTAAAGGCGTCGGCCTGTCTGCAAACAAAGAACCTCCCTATACACGTGATGGTAGAATTACCCTGCACACATAGCTCATGTGAATTAACAATAGACCATGGCATATGTACAGACAATAGACCACACACACACCATACAGCGCAGACATCCAACAGTATAGCAATGTACTGGCAGATATGTCCAGACCACTGGTGTATGCATGCCTGGCCATCCTGTGTTTCAGTGTGTGAGCATGCCCAGTATGACTGTTACGCATGTTGTCGACCGACATTACCGTCATACCGTCATGTGTGTGAGCATGCCAAGTATGGTCAACTGTATTGCATGTGTCACATGTCCAGATAGTTAGTACTGTGTTGCTGACCCCTCCGTTCTACACAGACAGGTGTCATGCTGTGTCTGCAGGGTAGCTAATGGTCATGTGACATTGACAGTTGCTACATGTCTGTATAGCGTGGGGGGACATCCAACCACCAACACAGTCCTACACAGCACCGTGGGTGGTGCACATGACTCTCACATGTGTACGCTTGACAGGGTGCACAGCCAACAGTTGTACACATCTGCCACTGCTGTACTGGTATGCCGGCTACTCCATGTCAGTGTGTAAACCTACCTAAATTGCTGGTTGGAGGGATACCAGGGTACGTCAGTTCCCAGCTTTAATTACCAGCACAGTGGTGTTGGATGTCCTAACTTACACAACCTACATCAAACTGCCTGGCCTGCTGTCATCTCTGTGTGTCTTAGGGGGTTGGGGTCATTCACTGGGCATATCCATAGGCCATTGTATATAATTTGTCTGTACTGGTCCACATCTGTCCAGCTGCATGGAACGTGTGTGGGCTGTATGGACACACATGATGGTCAGCCCATAATCTGCAGTGGGTTAGGACTCCCTGTGTACTACAGGCTACCATTGTGACCCCCAGTATGTGCTACAGAGGTCATGGTGCCACTATGGATGTGTACTGTCTGCTGCCCTAACATTTGGCCACCCCAGTCAGTTGTATGCTCACATACATACCATAGCAATGGGTAACTACACATTCTAATACAACTGCCAGTTGTTAGGTCAATAGACATACCCTGGGTGTGTTCCGGACTTGAGGACGGTGCTGGAGTGCTGCCTATGTCGGATGCACACAGTGCACCTCCTATACATGGCCGAGCACAGGTACTGTCATGTTTGGCATCCATTGTACTGTGTGCAGGTCAGAGAGGGGAAATTTGTGGGTACCTACTGTGTCAGTGCATATGCCTTGTGTTGCCTCTTTGCCAAGGGCAGGTCATACTGTGCACAGGCTTTCGCCGACTGTGCCCTGCTCAGGTAGTTCCTTCACCAAGTCACACTGTGCCTGTACAGGCCTTGGCAGTGGTGTTGGGCTGTGTGGCCCTGCCCCATGCTGTTCCTGTTGCAACTGTTACTGCAGGATAAGATTGTGTAGCATAGCAAATACCATAACAACTTATATGCATGTAGCTTGTGAATACTGCAGAGCTCCAACTGATGTGTCCGGATACCAGAACTGTGAACTGAGCATCCCAAACACATGCACAAGTATATGTCTTGCCTGTGCATCCACCTCAGTATGGTGTGAGTGTTCAGGTGTGTGTGCATTGCTGATGGGTGTCATCAGCCACAACACCAGTGTTTACCCAGCATCCCCCACTAGGAGACTGTAGGGGATGTCCATATTGGCATTGGTGTGCTACAGCTGTATCAGAAGCCATATATCGGACACATCATAGCTTCCAGGGCAGACAGCACACACATTCAATCTCATGCCCTGGCCATTGCATATGGCCTAGCTGTTGGAGGGTATGCCCCTGCAGTGACTGTAGGACCTACCCCGCTCACCGGGTGGTGCTACGATGTGTATGTGTGTGCAGGCTATAGCACCCAGTACCCCAGAGTAGTCATCCATGTGGTTGAACAGATGCATATTGCTGGTCTACTAATCACGTGTGTTGAGGACATGAAAGTGCTCACTAGCATCTGTTGACATGGCGTCTGTGAACTGGTGCAATACTCTGGAAGCAGATGCCTGTGAGATACCCATGATATCCCCAGTTGTGCTGTGTGAGGTACCTGTGGCTAGTACACCTAGGCCAACACATAACATGGTATCCACTGTGATGTGTTTCCCTCAGCCTGTTTGTTGTGTCAGGTGTTGCAGGCAAAGGTCAACAAGCTGCTGTAGGAGGTCTCTGTCCATCCCATAGTGCTCCAACATCCTCAGCCCATGTAGCTCCTGGTAAGTCACCCTCGGTCTATAAAGTCTTATGTCACCGCAGTAAGGGTTGTTTGGCAGCATACACATCCTCACTGCCCCAGCCTCCTGCACATGTTGGTATATGTTGCCTGCTGCAGCCCATGTCATTTGGTTGGACTGTGTCATAAAATGTCCCTGCAGGTATACACCGGTTGTGTAGAGTGTGGACGAAACCTGTGTTTCCTGCTTGCTCGCATTAACGTACTGTTCATGTGCGGGCTGGCCATGACATCTGCTGATTGTGCTGATCAACACCTGTTTGTGCAGCCTGTACACCCTGACTACCCCACCACTGCTGTCATCCCTCCCAATGTCACCAGGCAGGTATAGACACACTCCTAGCTTAGGTGTGCTAAGGCAGGAGCACTCCCGAGGCACAGTTCTGCAATGTACATACAGTATGCCTGACCCCCCTCCCATGCTGTCAATTGTATTCGAGACATGCACCTGACTGACTACACACATACACTCCAGGGACCAGCAGCACACACTGGTAATAAATGTGATACACTATAGTCAACCTCATCTGCATAGTATAGTCTTTTAATGAATAGTTATATGACCCATACCAAACCTCCAAATTAATAACCACTGCTCAGTGTCACTCAGATCCATACACAACTGGCAACAGGTGCCTTACTGTCACCATATTTGATGTCCCATGGTCTTCCCAACAAGAAAATAACCGGTGTCTACACGACCACAACCCGTGGCCCTGCACACTACAGACGATGTGCATTACCACCACGCCATGGCAGATATACATAGATCCCAGGTTATCACGTACAGATCATCCAGCACAAACATTCAATAGTGCTGATGTCCCCAGACATATATGTTCACATCTATGTCCACCTCTACATCTACGTATATCATATATACTATTTGTATACATATATAAATGGACATGTCTATATATCTATCTATATATATATATATATATATATATATATATATATATATATATATATATATATATATATATATATATATATATATATATATATGTATATATATATATATATATATATATATATATATATATATATATATATATATATATATATATATATATATATATATATATACACATACACACACATATGTGTACACACATATGTAGATATGGCATTTATATCACAACAGCGGACCACATGACAGCAATGCATTAGCAGGAATGAAAAGGAAACAACATGTGCCACCTGCATCATGTAGTGTTGTTACTATCAAGGCACGTGTGTTATGTTGCATCACACGGTTCAGACCGTATCAAGGGTAAGAGTAGGGCTGCTGACAGTTACTCACCAGACATATTGGCAAATGTATGTGTTGATAACCCAGTGTCTTGGCAGAATATGTGGGCCGTGGACACTATATAGGTCAGCAACAAAACACACTAAACACATCCCGCAGCTAGCCACCCACAGATACTAACACATACGGTATAACTGCCAAACACACACACCTGCCATGCCTTGGAATCGAGCGCTTACCTGTCTAGTCTACCACACTACAGCATTACACAGTTACAGAACGTGCTATCAAGATTACTAGTACACAGCACTCCCAGAGGCATATTTCTAGGTGGATGACATTATCCGCAAAGGCAAAGACGCTGATAGGGAATGTATGTGGAGTGAGACATCTAAAAGCATTACTCGGTCCCCAGGCAGCTGGAAACATACACACACACACACTTGGCAGGGCTGGGAGTTGAACATTCACCTAACTAACTTATCACACTACAGCATTACGCAGTTACAGAATGCGCTATCGAGATTATTGGTACACAGCCCTCCCAGAGGCATATTTCTAGGTGGATGACGTCATCCTCAAAGGCAAAGACACCGATAGGGAATGTATGTGGAGTGAGATGTCTAAAAGCATTACTCTGTCCCCAGGCAGCCAGAAACACACACACACACTTGGCAGGGATGGGAGTCAAACACACACCTAACTACCTTATCACACTACAGCATTATGCAGTTACAGAACACGCTGTCAAGATTACTGGTACACAGTACTCCCAGAGGCATATTTCTAGGTGGATACCATCATCTGCAAAGGCAATGACGCCAATAGGGAATGTATGTGGTGTGAGACGTCTAAAAGCATTACTCTGTCCCCAGGCAGCCAGAAACACACACACACACACACTTTGCAGGACTGGGAGTTGAACATAGACCTAACTACCTTATCACACTACAGCATTACACAGTTACAGAATGTGCTACCAGGATTAGTGGAACACAGTACTCCCAGAGGCATACTTCTAGGTGGATGACATCATCTGCAAAGGCAAAGACGCCGATAGGGAATGTATAGAGTGTGAGCAGTCTAAAAGCAAATTACTGTCCCAAGGTAGACATAGACAAACACACAGCAGTGGTGTGAGCGGGACAACTGCCTATCTACGGAGCACTATTACAACTCTACATAGATACGAGATGCACCACAGACAGTACACCCTTCAAGACAGTCAACCAGTGTGTACAATGTAGGCATCCATCCTGACGTGGGGTATGGACATCTGTTGCCTGGATGACCACCATCGCTATACAGGATGTCAATGGCCATGCCCATACACAGAGGCACATCATCGACACAAGGTGTCACTGGGCATGCTCACACACTTAGTATCACACATCCGTTTGGAATGTACTGTGTGTCCATCTACACAGCGGCGTACTGGGCATGCTCACACACTTAGCAGTTGCAAAGGGCTGTCTTGCATGCACACAGATTCTGAACATGGAAGGGCACAGCTTGGAATGTACTGTGTGTCCATCTACACAACGGTGTACTGGGCATGCTTACACACTTAGCAGTAGCAAAGGGCTGTCTTGCATGCACATGGATTCTAAACATGGAAGGGCACAGTATGGTGTTACTGTCCCCACGTACATGAAGGCCACTCACATGTACTGACCAGTACACACTCAAGAGCCATCACAGATGTCTCAGGTGCAGATCACAGAGGTAAATGCCACATTCTACTATGTAGCCCTCAGACATCACCATGTCCTTGAACCAGCAACACACATCCATACATTACCACAACACCATGTGACTCATGACCAGTGGACTGTACATAGGTCTACAGCAACTGTGCAGACTACACATGTACTGACAGGGTTCCAGCATGTATTATGCAATGCAATGATGCCACTGTACATAACCAAGTTTGCTCTACACATAACAGGGGCCCTGGGTCTTACACAGCTGTGACAGATGACTGTCGCTGTACACCAAAGAACACACATGTTTGGATATGACATACATGTAATCGCAGTGGATATGTGCATGGACTACACACACACACAACACATATGTACATAGCATAGCTTTTGCTGTCCTCCATGCAGACAAGTGGCTACAGCAATCACACACATGCACATGGAAGGTAGGTCCATGGCTGTTGAATGCTAACAGTAAATGAGGTAGCAATGTTGACAGAGGAAACATTCCCTCTGTACTAGTAACCCATGACACCCATCATATCATACAACAGTCCATGTGTTATGTATGTCATCACACATGTCCACCAATTGCAATGCATACAAACATGGCTACATGACAGGCATGTAGGACCAACACACATGTACATGTAGTGGTATGCATGCAGCTACCATGCATGTGCAGTAGCTGATGTATGTAATTCATCTGTGCCTAACTACAACATGCAGTTGCACTGCAGCCCCATCATTGACACCTGTATATGGTGAAATACTGACAGTACGGCAGGATGTACATCAGGTATGGATGGATGTGTGTACATAAAGTGGTGATCCACCTTTACAGATGGATGTTTTTCGGGGATGGCTCACAGGTGTGTCACAAGCCATCCTACCATTACATGTGCAAACAGTGCGCTATGTTACTGTTACTTGACAGTGAAGACATAAAACCTACACAGCGGTCGGGTGTTACTGACTGTAAGTCACTTGACACCTGTAACACTTACATTCTCCCATGTGCATATAGCAGTACAATTGCCGAAGGTGGCATTGGTACACATAATGCGGCCAATACTGCTGCATGTCTGTCAGACGTATCATCATATAGCAGGTGTGTCATTCACAGTACTGCCATGTGTGTTTGCTTGTGTGACCATATATGCCACATATGGTGGGGAATACATCCCAATTGTTATACACCCTTGTACACTGTTGTAGATATCTGTACATACTGCAGTGTGGAAAGCATGACGTAGGCAGGGGTGGTGTGTGTATCACATACATGTCAGCTATCCATATGTGAATGACATTTGTGGACTCCAGTGTGTGTGTGTATGTATGTATGGC
The DNA here is from genome assembly GCF_019279795.1 of Protopterus annectens. Taxonomy (NCBI): domain Eukaryota; kingdom Metazoa; phylum Chordata; order Ceratodontiformes; family Protopteridae; genus Protopterus; species Protopterus annectens. The sequence continues at coordinate 1,759,290,424 of NC_056741.1, read as the reverse complement.
TGTCTGGTGCATGGAGTGACGGTGTATGCTACCATACAGAACAGGCAGGATCCCTAATCCCTCATGGTGATGCAGTCTACTAACCTATTGATGCCATCGGTCTCAGCCTTACTGGCTACCTGTACATGTTCATTCTCTGTTTCGCATTGTGTGGGTGCACAGTACTGTGAGGGTGATTACCATATAGGCAGGGGTCCTCACCTCAACACTATCAAGTGTGCATTATAGTGTTGTTGACCGCTTGAGTGTGGGCATGTTACTGTGTGTTTCTGTGTATGTCTGTGTGTGTTCTCATCCTGTAATGTGACAGGGTATTACTGCTACACAGTGAGGCCTCATGCTACCAAGTGGCCTCTAATGTTATCATCGGCCAGACCGCTGTGTAAACCCCCCGCACCATGTCAACATACCTGTGATGTGACCTGGTATGGATGCCACGTCTCTAGCCACTGTAGCTTATTAAACAGCCCACATGCTGCTGGATCTGTAGATGTGTGGACATCTGTGGTATGGTAGCCTTTCTAACAGTCAGGTTGAGGCTACGTATAGCATGCAGATATTGCCATACATGCCTGTGAGTACTCCACATTTACACATGGGAAACTGCAAACACTGCTACTTGTTGGCACATGCAAGTAGACCATAAGGAGGGAGCCAGGGCATCATTACCAACATGCTGTTACTGTTGTTACCAAGACACACACTGTGAACATATAACAATGCATTATAAACCTGTACTACGTGGTATGTCTGGTGCGTGTCAACAGTGCACAACTAATGTAATATACACTTCTCTCACTATTCTGTACACCCTGTGAATCAGACCATTTGAGAATGTCCCTGCACTGATAGTGTGGATGACAGGGATGTGGCACAGGCATCATCATATGCACAGGGTGATAATGTTTGCCAGGGGCATAGGCTGCACCAGTGGATGACATCATGTGTGTGGGTAAGGGCCAGTGATCTGATTAGACATATGTGGTAGTTATGTATGTGGATGTTGCGATGCCCTACAGATGTTTTTGCTGTGTGCGTGTATGAGTGCACACAGGTCTGCCTTTTGCCAGGCCTACACAGGGGTATTATTGACAGCTCCAGATTGTACAGACCAGGATGTACAGCTCACTGTGTCCGGCCAAGGCCGCATGACCTGTGCCTGCCAGGGATTGCACGGGCACTACCAGGCGGAGGTACAGATTGGCTACTGTCTGATGACACGTCCACTGGAAATGTGTCCCCGCTGGTAATGTCCAGGACCACGTCCACGTGGCCTGCTGTGTCCTTGTGTGGACAGCGCAGCACCAGCTGCACTGCTACTGCTACCAGCACTATGGGAGCGGGCATGTGAGGTTGCTCGTTCAAGTTGACCTGCACTAGGTGGTGTAGCTGGCCTACGTCCACGTGGCCTACGCCTCACTCCTACCAGATGTTCCAGCACAGACAGCTCACGCTCGTGGATTGCCATGCATTGGTCAAGGATTCCGACCATGTCACCCAATCACCTGTCCAGAACATCAGCAATCTGCTGTTGAGCATTTGCCAATGCCTGGATGTTGTTGTTTAGAGTACAGATAACAACTCTCTGAAGCCTCTGCCCTTCTCTGTTCTGCCGTTCAGCATGTGCCTGTGCTGCCATTACAGTCTGGAACAAGCATCTGGTGACACCAGCTGCTGCGCTCTGTCCTGCAGGTGCATGTCTGCCAGAGGTCCTCCTATGAGCAGCACTGGCCACATGCCTGTGTTGCACATCTGCAGTCATTACACTAACACCATGGTGTGGAGACACACCTTCTGTAGCCACCACACGTTCCTGTTCCAAGCTAACACACGCTGACTGTTCTGTCTCTATGGCCGCTGGTGATGGGGTATGTGTTGGCATGTGAACTGTGTGCGGGGAAGAGGGGGACATAGCTGGGATGGCAACAACTGGCACAGACACAGCCCCTGACAATCCTGCCTGTACCTCATGCATATGTTCATCACTGCTAGTATCTGTGGGGACACTAACATCAGATGGAAAGCAGGAGGGTAATGCACCTACATCACCTGTGAATGCAAAGAAAGATTCTACATTACAATAGACACACACACACACATGCACACACACACACACACACACACACACACACACACACACACACACACACACACACACACACACACACACATACACCATGCATGTGATTAGACAGACGGCATGCAGCATGCATGTGATACAGCAAACGGAATGCAGTTCAGACATTAATAGTGGTAGTTAGCATACCTCCCTGGGTTGCACACAATAGCAAGCAGGTGTCATATCAGTAGCCATGCAGTTCACACAATCATGGTAGAAAGCATGCATCCCTGTGATACACCATGTGGACCAGCACAGGTTAACAGTACACATGGCTGAAGTGACCTTGACATGTAATCTGCTGACATGTGCATTGACATGCATACATGTCTGACACAATGGTGTCCTGACACATGTACAGCGTTGTAATGGGTATCACATTGCAGTGTTGTCTGTATGCCCTACAGATAGAATGCATGTTTAGCAAATGTGCATGAGCATGGAAGGGTAGTGTGAGGCATCTACATTGCTATACAGTGTGAAGTACAAACACTGTGCCATTGCATGGCATCATGAGGCGTCTATATTGCTATACAGTGTGTAATATGCACACATAGCATAGCCATAACTGCGTGCATACACATGACATAACTGTGGATTGTGACCCACGTTGCTGAGGTATACACACACCAAACCATGCTGTGTCATGTGACAGGTCACTGGAAGACCTACAGATGACACCCCTGCACAACTACTACAGAGTCTTAGCTGCCTGGCAACCATGACCACACATGGCAGACTTGTCAATGCACCATGTCCCACATGACATTGATGTACCACACACACGAGGTGCACGGCTGAGGTGATGTCCTACAGCAGCAAGGGAAATGTATGGTATCTGTGGCCTGATGTGGTGTCAATGTCTATGGAAGCTGTACAGGTGACTACTGTCATGCTATGACAGAGTCGTGATTTTCAACACATCTTATATGGTCGACTTACGTGACACCTCCACTAGCTGTGCACAGGCTATTAGGATGTCCAGTGTACCACATCAACTGTATAATCAGTCAACTAAGGCTATAGTTGGACCATGTGTGGACAATGTGCAACAGGGTGTATACACATCACATCTATTTTGTGGCTACATGTCTCTGGCCATCCTCCATGGCCATGTGTGAACATGTGTTGGCCAAATGTTTGTGATGGCCATCTATCTAACATGTCTGTGTAGTCCCATATGACATACACCCATAGATGTCAGATATGTCACCATCCACAGGGCTATGCAGACAACGGGTTGTATGATTGGTATGTGGGGTATGCATTATGGGATAGTGTGACAATATTGCAGCCAGAACACTACATGTCTGGGACATGTCAGATGGCACATCATAATGTGTGCACCCATTGCAGGGACATATAACACAATGGTGACTCCTGTGGGCTGCCCATATCCCAGCTCACTGTGTGGTACTGTTTGCGTACCACACATGTGTTGTTCCAATGTATAGTACATATGCTTACATTGAACAACACCTCCACCATTGTATGCACAGCTGTCCACACATGTAGCAATGACAGATACTGTGGTTTCATGTCGGTGTTTCATTTCGTTTGTATATATTGCACATGGGTAGCCAGTGTGAATGATGGGAGATGCGACCTGTATATCGTGACTCTGACCATACATCATGTTTACATGTGTTAACTGGCCACATGGCAAATAGATATATGCATTAACATGCCTGATACTGATGACAGTCTCACCTGCAATGGACTGATGTCTGTGTGGCACACCAGAGGTACCTGTATAGGGGTGACACAGCAGTTTGAACATTATCCATGACTGTATGACAGCCACAGGGTGCACTGTGCATGTTAACACATTCGCCTGTACAATAGCATATAGTATGCACATGTGTGCATACACAGGGTAGCATACTGTAGTATGCAACATGTGTGTAAACATACCTTGCATATGATGTTACATTACATATTGTACAGTGAAACATGCAACTAAATGGGATATAATAGTCATATGTGCAGTAGTGACTTACCAGGCAACTCCAGGCTCATTGGTTGGGAGACACCCACCTCCACGATGGCAGCTAGTGTTTGTGGATGCTGTTCTGAGGGCGTCCCCAGGCTGGCCAGTAGCTCCTCAGTGTGTGTGAGTGGGGGCTGGGTTGGTGGCCCACCATCTTTTTCACCTTGTTCCCTGGCGATTGCAGTGGCACGCTGTTTTGCATGTCGTATCAAGTCCGTGCAGTTTCTGCGCACCTGCTGGTAGGCGCGGTTATGGCCACCCACATCATTAACCCTCCTGCGAAGGTCCTGCCACAGGTTGTCATGTTGCTGGGCATGCTGTGGCACATGGCTGAACAATACCTTGTAGTTCTCATGGAGGTACGGGATGAGGACATCATCCTCCTGGCAGCTGTATGCTCGCAGGCGTGAACGAGGCATTATCTGGAAGACATAATGATGGTGACAGGTCACAGTATCACAGAGATGTACAGAGATACAGCTGCACATACATTTGTATTAAATCTAGTACATCTGCACATTTATCTTTCAAATCATCATGCCACTGACACGACTGACATGTTTGTGTCACACACATGTAACACCCATTATGCATTGGATATCATCACCATATATGTGTGTCACCTCTTTACATTGTTCATACTCCATGTGAATGCTGTCTTGATGTGGGCATGTCTGTTTGCCTGTACTGGTGCTCTTATCTATCAGCACATGCCTGGATGTGTCCACAGTGATGCTCTTGACCTTGATACTGTGTATATGTCACATATCAACACATACACTGCCTTAATGGACATGAGCAGTGACAATGCATACATATGCATGGAACCTTTACATGCATGTGTTTTGCCATATACATCTACGTGGCACTGTACAGCAGTTCAACATCCTGCCACGGATAGCCTGTGTTGCACATGTGATAGACATGGGACAATGGCTAGCCGGACGTCATTCACAGGGATGGTTATCAACTATAGCATGTACGGGCAAGGTTTCCTAGCTGTATCCGACAGCCATTTGCCACCGCGAGGTGCATCAGTGCCACATTACTGATCCAGACAGTTAATAATACATCTACCATGCGGTCATCACACCATGTATGACAGAGATGACATGTGCAGCTTTGATGGACAGGGTTGCATGGTATGGCGGGAGTGTGTAACATGTATGGCACAGGGATCTGTCCAGCATGTGGCGATCTTTGTAGTAGGACGGTGGCTGTCCATGACGTATGTCTTTCAGATCAGGATATGTACGTGTAGCATGTCCAACATCACAGTGTAGCACATGCCTTTGTGCAAGGTAGCCAGCATGCTGCATAGTGGAGGTGAGGATAGTGAAGGCTGGTATCGCCCATCCACGCATGGCCAATACCCCTTAAAGGTGATATGTGATCTGATATTGGTCACCCGAGTGCTGAGTATTCCTGTCCAATGATATCCATGTTCATGGATGGCACCCTGTCATGACATGGGTGCCTCGTATGACTACCTAATAGGCCTGGAGACATCACCAACTGAGGGAGGTGAACTGCACAGCACCATCCCTTACACAGTGTCCATAATGTTGACCGCTGCCTAGGTGGTAGTTAATGGGTACAGGGTTATTTACTTAGTGGTGACAATGCTATTATCAGCTGTTAGATTGTGCACATATGTCACACACCTCACCCACAAAGCCCATTCTGTATGTTGTCCACAACACTGAGACAGCTATTGCTCCTAGGTCATGGCCATTCACATCCTTACATACACAGATGCCTCCCATTTTCTGTGTGGTATGGGCTACAATGAGGAGGGAGTACAAAACATTAACCCTGTTTTATTGCAGCTGCCACTGGTGTGATATGCACATGTCACTCTGACACCTTTTGTAGTGTTGATTCTGTCAACAGGCCACTGGTAGAACACTTCTGTGACATGCAAACATACATCTAGTATACTCAATGTAGCTGGAACATGGTATGGGTGATGATGTCCTATGACCTGTCACAGGTATGCTATGCAGTGTGAAATCATCCGTACTGTCATCTACTTCTGTACTGCTAACATCTACGTTGATAAAGGTTCATAGACTTGCAGACCATACTCAGCAGGGTAATAGTGCAGTGCCTCCAATTATGACTGTTGTCTCCACTTATGGGTTGCAGTGGGTTGATATTATCCAACACCTTATCTGTATTGCATATTCATGCTCAGCACTTGTTCAGAACTTGTGAGCACTTCATGAGCTACTAATTACTATAGCACCCATTCCAACTCATTTCTTACAAGTACACTGTCTGTCCTTACATTTCCAGCTTGCTTACAGTACAACAGCTGTTGTACACATGTAACTCACATATCTTGTGAGACATGGTTGAATATACAGGCATGTCCAAATGTCACGTACCAGTGCTATTGCCTGTCTATATAATGAATATGGCGAACATGTGGCAATAGAGCAATTGTCTCATGTACACAGTCAATGCTCACCTCCCAACATACGACACTACAGCCTGTGGGAGATGCACATATGTAGCCATGCTGGGGGTAATGCTCTCAACAACCCAGACTGAACCTGACGTTGATGTGGGGACGTGTAACATTTGCAACACACCCCACTCATCACATAGTCTCACAAGATCTCCACCACCACAGGCCACACTTAGTATGAGTATGACATTTGCAGAACCTCTCCAGACTCTGTGTAGGCACCAGAGGCAGCCCCCATCACCAAACACAACAATTACTTATAGCCCACAGACTCATGTGTGCCCATCAAATACAGCCAATAGGGCATTATAACATACCCAACACACCAGTCATAGGTGACTCTGTAGGCAGTCACACTGATGTCCCACTCAGCAGGCTACACAAGGCTATAGTCGCTTACATCTAGCTGTCGGGTAACTGGTTCTGCAACATAACCTATGCACCCATGCCACACCTCACCAGGTACAATTTGACTGTCATTCTCCATGTTAAGTGTGACTGCCCTGAGATGTAACTTCCCAGACTACATGTGCAGGGACATGCAATAGCTCTCCGGTCTTGTAGCCCAGAAGGTATCGGCCAAGCCCTGGGGAGCATTCTGCATTCATCCAGACTAGATACCACTGTACAACAACTGACTGTTTCACTTCAACAGTTGCCTATGCTTCTGCTGTCATTCCACAGGCATCCAGTATCTGTCCACTTTGAATGACATGGTCAACAAAACACGATACTTTGGCACAGATGACCTGCACCTGTCAGCCCTGGGAGTACAGATAACATGTAAGGCTCTTGCTGCTTCTATACTGCCTGTCTTGCACAGTTTCCAGTAACATTCACCACCAGAACAGGAACAGGCAAGCAAAATATGGGGTCATGTGACTCAATGCTTGACATCATCTCTGACGCACGCAGGCAAGGCACTCCTTATAATGGACCACTTCAATATCTCTGCAGTGACTGGGACCTGGCTCTAGGCTCTGCAGAGCACACCTGCACTGACAGGTTATATACAGACCACACCTTTCAGTCATGTAACCTGGACCGGAATACCCATGGCTGAGGTGTGTCCATATTTCACTATGTTATACACACCTCCTGGCTGGTTACTTAGCACAATGCATCAGAGGTGATCCACGTGCAACTAACTGTGGCCAGAACTGCTATACACATTGTAACATGCTACGGATTCAACAACATACCCCACAGTTACCGGCCCTCATTTCCTGGTGTACTGGACAGTAGGGTTCAGACAGGTACTACTGATGTGCGACTGACACTACCCCACACTTAACTGGGATAGCTACTCATGTACCAACACATTAGGGCAACGCTGTCCAGGATTCATAACCTCCACTTGGCTGGTTCAACCCATACACACCACCACCAAGACCAACAATATCCTAGACATGGACATTACAAACATGTCACTGGTGTTCCACACCTGTGGTTATCCCCTCGTCGGTAGTTTCCGAACATATGCTAATCACCCTTGTTATCCACATCCCGGCACCACACCCTTCATGGCATACACAGTAGAATATCAGTACAATGCCTACTACAGACGTATTATGACAGCAGTAGTAAACGTCATGACACCCGTGCAGATGGACAATGCACATACGAATGCTGAAACATACCCCAGTGCACTTCATTGGCACTTACACGACTGCATGGATCATGCTATTCCAAACAGAGCCATGATGGTACCCACCAGATAATGGACGCCACTCTGGGGGTCCAGTTCCATGGACATAATCTACAACAAAAGGTGGAGGCTGTTGCAAAGTGGAGTACAATCCCATTGGTGGGGTAGCTCACTGGTCAGCCTCAGTAGGGCTCCGGGATCCCTTATCACATCCTCCAAACCTAGCTACATAAACATTACTGCGACACATTCCAAGGTGTACCACAAAGCATTATGGAGGTATGTCAGTAGTCAATGGCAATACCCACATCTGCTCTGACATACGACAGTTACTCAGGAATATTACAGAACCGAGTGATGTTGACAACATCCTGGCGGATGGGTTCAATGCTAACTTTTCACCCTCTCACTCCCTACAGGGCCATAATACATGCAGGAACATTGCGGGGTCCCTGTGGTCACAACTACACAGTTCCAACCTGCACTCTCTAAGGCCTGGAACACAGACTACATGTGACCGTCCAACATCCCAGGCTGTGATTTACACAAACCTCAGAATGACAATCTCCCCACTTGGCCACCAGATTCACTAATAACCTTGTATCAGACATTGTGGCCCCTGAATGGTGCACAGAAACAGTTATCACACTTCACACAGGTGGCGCCGCAATGACCCAGAGGGACTATTGCCCTATACGCCTGACTGGACTGTTCTGCAAGGCTTTGGGGCACATCATCATGGAAGTCATTCACAGAGACATTGGTGGACTCCAGACCTTTGATGCCACCCAGGGTGGACTTGTTAGGGCCAGACCATGGCTCCTACACCTGGTGGACTCCTTTGATACAGTTACCAGGGTAGTTGATGATGGTAAGGGGGTCCACACAGCCTGCATTGTTCTCTCATTGGCTTTCAGTATTGTTCTCCATTCTGGTATTGACAACATACACATCCACCTGCACATCGACCCCTACGTCTCAAGATGCTATGCAAAGTGGCTCATGGACAGGACCCACACAATAAGGATAGCATACCATAGTATCTACTGTATTTCAGTTACACTTGGCATACCACAGTCCTCAGTCATAGGGCCCCTCATGTTCGGTATATGCTTCCCTAAGGTACAGGCTAGCACAGAGGGACTTTCCCTGACTATGTTTCCAGACAACTGCATACAAGGCGCCATGATTGATCCACCAGCTGATACAGACTCCCTCCATAAGGGTGTCACTGTGACAGATACCCAATGTCGATAACATGGCCTGAAGCTGCATGACACATGGTGCATGAACATCCCCTTTGGATTACACCAATCACCCACTGACTATCATATAGGTGGTAGTCCCCTACATACATGTGACATTATACAGGATCTTAGTACACACGTATGTAGCACCCACTCCTTTGATAACCATATTGTCTCTAAACTCCTGACGTATACACACATTCAAGGGTACAACACCCCATTTAGGGTGTACCTTACAGAACAGCAACGGCTTTACATACCACAGCATTAACACACCATGAGGATTATTGAGCTCCGATGTTTGACGTATGCGGCAGAACTACGGACACCATGACTGTACACATTTGCATACTGCATACTCAGGGGTGACCTCTGTTGAACATACAGGACCCATGTCCACAACAATATTCTTGGATATACTCCACATAAGCAACATAAGCAAAAGCCACTGAGAGCAACATGCTCATGGATATGTGCACAAATGCAACAATGAGTGGGATGTTCATGAGGGTTACATTCCCAAACCAGGCACTCACCATGCTTTGGAACATGATTCCTATGTACATCACACAGCGACACTCAGTAGCACTGTTTATGAGATACCTCACTTGGTGGATGAGAGACACACATGTACGCCAGGAATCACTGCAGTGGCTGTACTGTGCAGAGGTGCAGGTAACACATGGCTCTGCTGTTCACAGACAGGACACTACCCTAGAGAGGTGCCGCCGGTGTAAACACTATAGTTGGGCTTACACATAGACTTGCCAGACAGCATAGTACCTCACTATGAACCTGTGAAGCTATTACATGTCCTTTGTGCATGGTTAATTGAGTAGCTCTTCCATTTCGATTAGCTATCATGCTGTTACAGTGTCCCGTGACTACAAGCCATATGTATTCTGTTATTGTGTATTGTACATGCCAATAGACGATACCTTTTGTTTGCATGATATAACTGTTATGCTGTGTAGAATATCTGATATATCTACCTACAATACTGTACATTACACATATTTTACATATTATCCCATAATGCAAAGCATACTTGCACAGCAGGACCACCTTAGGCATGTTATTGTCATTATATGCCCATACACATGCCTACTGTGACAGTTATAGTAACATATACTATCCCATGCTATGTTGTACTTGTTGGACATACCCTACCACTGATGGCGGGTGGTGTGGAATTGTTCTGTTTAAAGCCGTCATGTAGCATCCCTTGTGGTGTCTGTGATGTTTACCTTGTGGCCCACAGCAGGACACACAATTTCTACAAGTGTTACTATGCTCTCAGCAAGACATCACTACATAATACCTTTTCCCACTTTATGCATTGCGGACACTCTTAATTAATACAAAACAGGCTATACATACACTAACATACTGAAGTGTTCTACATACCTTGTTAGCGTTCTGAACTTTCGTACATATCTCTCTTACACCTTTACTGTTTAAACGGTTCTATGGTATGAGCATACGGTTTGAATGTCTGGCAAGTCATCCTTATATACGTCGATACCTGTAACATGTGGTTTCCTGCCGCCAGTTGGCATTCCTGAGTAGATTATTACATGCACATCAGCTGTGCAGCTACTCCATTCGCCAATTACATGGAAACAGTGGGGTATAATTGAATTCTCCACTTGGGCATTGCCCTTTTGCCCTACCTTCGGGGAGATGGCCTGTATGTGTTTTGTTGTGTGGAATTGCAACTGCTATTTGTAGAGACACAGATATTTTGGATTCATGTCCCCTGTGGATTGTGTGTGAAGGCTAGAGTATGTGGTTCTACATGTGAGTGTACCTGTCATCTCAACCGTCTGATAAGGGACTATTCCAAACAAAACCTGTAACATCGCCGTCTGTTCCATTATACAACAGCTACAATTTCACATGGTGCCTTTACAAATGTGTTTCTCACAAGATATGTTAAGGTTTCTGCAGATGTAATTGAGTGAGTGGATGTTTGTTATGTTATTACAGTCTGTATTGCTATTGTTTCATGTGTGGGAGATGTAGGTGGGTGTACATAGCATATACAGGTTTGTGGGGACTGCATTTCTACTTATTCCATATATGTGTGTGTGGGCTCCTTCCCTAATTGAAGACCTATCAGTTAGTAGACTGAAACTATGGTTGTTACGGGCTTATACATTGGGCCGTTGTTAATTGGTTTGTATATAGTATGCAGGTGAGGTTGATACTTATGTAAAGGAATGTTACTAAATGACAGCTGTCCCGTGTATTTCTGTCACAGATATTTGCACTCATTGCAGTTGTGTTGGTGACTGAACCTGTTTGGCATGGGTTGCCACCTTTTCAAATGGCCATAGTGGGACATTTGCAGGACACACATCGGTGTTTACAGGCCGACACATACCCATGGTCAGTACACAGGATAGCACATACTTTTATCCTGAATACATACTTATTCTTGTAGCACTTTAGCCACTTATCATGTTTCATGTAACATTTACATTTTTTAGTTACAGGCATAACTATTTAATGCAACTATTACATACTATATGGGGCATAATTATGTCCTACAATCTCGGACATTTGCTCTTTTTAATATTTATTTCTAATATTTCTTGTCAGGACACAACTGCCCACGGCCGGCTATAACCACACCTACCGTAATGATCTACCTTCGAGTTAGTACTAACAGACACATGATGCAAACACACACACACATATTACAGTCCCACGGAAACGCACACAGCACCCTCAACACACACATGCACAGACTACGGCAATCACAAACACAGTTGAACACAGTACCTACGTGGACTGCATCACCAGCAGCGATAACTAAATGTCCATTAATATCGTGATAATATTACACACGGTTCTAGTGTTCCGGTACTGTGTTCTTTTGGTCTTTCAGCCTTGTGATTACACTTGTCGGTATGTGACACATTCCATAGTTGGCAGTATCCTATTTATTTGTACCTCCATGGTTGTGTACATGTCATTGACTTATCTACATATTTGCAGATATAGGTGAATCCGTATATATCACCATATATCTCTCTATCACCCTTTCTATCTCTATTATGTATATGTATATATGTATGTGTATATATATATATATATATATATATATATATATATATATATATATATATATATATATATATATAAAACAGAGAGAGTGACAGGCAGAATACACCGTTCATTGTGTACATGTCGGTGTATACTGTTACCTGGACTCCGCACATTTGTGTTTGAACCTGTGACATTACACACCTGCCGTTGATACATCTTGGGTAGCTTAGTGTTAGGTGATTGCGTACATGATTGCATGTTCTACTCCTGGCAGTGGTCATTTTACCCTTCAGAGCAGGCACTATTAGTACAGGGGTGAATAATGCTGGTTTCACCTGTTCTGGACATCATTGACTATGATCTGTGTGATATTCAGAGAAGCTTAGCCCTGTTTCGCGCATATCTGTATAGTCATATTTAAACAATGTTTACCAGCACTGTGCAATGCATATTCCCACTAACATGTGCTAAACATGTTCTGCTGACCTGCATCCAACATGCATTATTCGTGCCTTCGGGATTACGTTACATCCTTTGCAGGACGTGGGACCGAGAACATGCACAACAGTCACTGCATTTACCACTTGGGCATCTGGGATTTGCACACATGTTATGGCATTTTGTATGTGAACTGTACTATGGCTGTTACTCCATACTGCAATCAAATGGGTAACTCAGTTAGTTTACATATGGATGAGACCTATTAATGGTATGTCCAAGTGATGTTTAATGGATGTGCTCCAGCATTGGGTATGTATGTCACAGTGAGCCACACACTATAATGTGCTACACCTTCACACAACCATAGGTGGAGCATGCTGTGGTGACAGATACCTGTCATGGGTACACTCCATGCTTTGCCACTACATCCATGATTACATTATATGGAGCCCCTCATTAACGCACCAGGGAATCCATGCAGAGTGTGTGGGGAACAGTGATTACACACATGGATCCCACAATTGGCTCTGCTCCACTGAGCAACAGTTGGTTACTCGATGTGGTGGCGACAGCAGACACTGTTTGCCTTGATTGATGAATGGTCTCTGACAATCGGGCGTGTACCTACCGATGTACCTAGGAACCTATAAACACAGTACCAACATATGCTGATAGGTGCGTGTACTGTTCAGGTGTTGACATTCCTTTTTCCAATAGCTGTTGTGTGTACAATGGTTGAGGGCTGCCTATGTAGGATTTACACAGTAGGCCACCTATACATTACAATTTATCCATTTTACTGTGTGTGCAGGTGGAGAGGTGTGTCAGTCCGTAGGGGCCTACACTGTCAGAGTATGTGCTATATGTTCCCTCTTTGCCAAGGCATAGGCATGTTGGGCATGCCTCCGTCTGCCTACTGGGACTGGCACAGGGTGATAAGGGTCTGAATCCATCTGTGCCTGTGATGGCCTTGGCAATTGCAGTGGGCTGTGAGGGCCTTCATCATTTTGTCCCTGCTGCAGCTGTTTCCACAGGATCATATTATGTAGCATGGCACATACTATGAGGATGTGGGCACACGTGCCTGGAGAGTACTGCAAGGCTCCACCAGATATGTCCAAGCAACGGAACCGTGATTTCAGCATCCCGAACACACGCTCTATAATGATTCTGGTTTGTGCGTGTGCCTCATTATGGCGTTCTTGCATGGGTGTGTGTGCATTTCTGATGGGAGTCATCATCCATGGCTAGAGTGCATAGCCAGCATCCCCCACAAGGTGGCCATGTGGGATGTCCCCCCTGACAAATAGCTGATACAGCTGTGAGGCATGCCAGATGTGGGAGTCATGGTAGCTTCCAGGGCTGCCAGCACACACATCCATGATAATCCCCTGGGCATTGTACATGACCTGGCAGTTGATGGAGTGGTACCCCTTGCAGTTTATGTAGCACCTACCTTGCTCACTGGGTGGTGACTTGATATGTATGTGTGTGCAGTCTATCGCACCCAGTACCTCCAGGTAGTGTTCCACATGGTGGAAGAGACGCATATTGCTGGCCAACTCCTCCTAGTATATATGCTCACTGGCATGTGGTAGCATGGCATTCAGGAACTGGTGTAGTGCTCTGGATGCTGATGCCTGTAAGATCCCCATTATATCTCCAGTTGGCCTTTGAAAGGTACCTGTGGCTAGTATTCGCAAGCTTACACATACCTTCATGTCCACTGGGATGGATTCCCCTCTGTTGTTTCTGGATCTCAGACGTGGCCGGCACAGCTCATCTATTTGCTGTAAGATGTCCCTGTTCACCATGTAATGCTCTACTATCTCCAGATCATGTAGCCCCTGGTAGGTTACCATTGGTCTGAACACTCTTCTCCTCCTCAGGGGCCTGCGGTGGTCGTCAGCATCATCCTCCACAACACCGTCAGTCTCTAACACATGGTGATGAATCACAACTATGGCAGCTCCCAACATGTGCATTGTAAAAGTTCCCCGTATGTTTACACCTATGGTGCAGTGTTTGGGAATACACAGGTGTGTGTGGGGTGCTTTCACACTTTATACTATTGTGCTGTGAACACCGATGATGTCATAAGGTGTGTATGTACGATCGTAGCTACAGGTTATCTTATGTGGTTTACGACAGGAACTACTATTGTGGTGCCTTTGGTGTTGAATTACATTTGGCTGCTGTGGATTACCTCTTGCCCTTCCCTTTACATTTCTTCACATTTCCCCTCCCATTTTCTGGCATGCATCCAGCAGCCTGCTTTCATTTGTACTTTCCTACACTTGGCTTATCTTGCGTAATGTGTTCTATGGCCGGTCTACTGCAGGTTTGCTTTGCTCTGCTATGACAGTTCTCTTTTCTTTGCAATCCGACACCTCCCCTATCCTGTTTTGCAGGTTTCTGCGAGCAGACTAGTCAGCTGCCGTCGATTGCCCGCTGTTAGTTAATAGGTGTTAATTGCTCAGTTGTACTCTAATTACCCTACTGCAGTATTTCCTTATTTTCTTCCCCTGACCTTCCTGTTTGAGCTAGGGTGTGCGGCGCATGCGTCCACTTACTGGGTTTCGGGCACGTTTTCCTCCTCATACACATGCACTTTCGGGCACCATATGTGCTCTCAGCTAAACGATGCTATACCTACCTCCCCACCCCTGTCCTGCGGCTTTGCTTAGCAATGGCCAGTCTGGATTTGCATTGCTCCAATGTGCTTATAGCTACGGTGGCACACCCCACTGCTGATGTCATGTATACCTCTAAGCCACTCCTCAGTGTTGTAGCGCTGCGCCGTATGGTACATCCTTAGTCCGGCGGGACATTTGCGATTCACTATTGCCTGCCTCATTTGCATGGTATTGACTACTAATTCCTAGTTACCATGCTGAACACTGTCACACACCCTTAGCAACCCTTGCAGCTTGGTTGTGGTGTACCATGCATACCATTGAGTATTATGGTGAAATCATGATTTGTATTACATTGCGATTTTATGACATTTGTATATATTTTCTTTGTGTTCCCGTTTGCGCACACATGCCCTGCGATTGTACTTTGTGTTACTGTGGACTTGACATTAAATGTTGTTTTTTAGGTGTTGTGCATCTTTTCTTATGCCATTAGCTGTATATTTAGCCATTGGCATATGTTAACTTTGTAATACATGAGTCTGGTCAGCTTTCATAGCTCCGATGTTCTGTTTGGATAAATGTAAACCGTGTTTTTTGGTTTACATTTCTGTTAGCTTATGCTATGCCTGCACCACTTCATGAATCACTATGTGCCTTCACTTGCATGGTGCGGCACTGCACATGGGGTGATTAGCATACCTAAGTCAAGGGCTGCGCAGATCTGGCGTATGCCGGTAGTGCACGTGGAATTGGATCATACCTGAATCGCTCAGCGGCCATGTTTGGTGTTATACTGCCTACGCTACGCCTGCGCCTGGCGCAAGCTTCATGAATCCCGGGGATAGTGTTATGTTTTCTGGCCCATTAACACCAGACTATTCGGTCACTATTGAAGACTATAATTTGTGTAAAATAAGTACTAACAAAGACTAGGGTATTAGTAAGTCATAATTTAACATTCAAAATATATCCAAGATTAATAAAAAAATAAGGCACTGAAATTTACAGAAACATATGAACCCCCAAACCATGCTAGCAAAAATATTAATTTCATATGTTAGACCCATTATTCACTTTTGTAACTATTGAAAGGATGATTTGCTCACCTTAGAAAGTGTTCAAGAAGAGTTTACGGGAAGCATTATAAGCTGTAAAATCATGCACTACTGAAAACATTGTGGAATTGTTAAGACTATTTTCAGTCCACTGCATTCAGGGCACTCTTTGCTAATTAATTGAATCTATTCAATATATAGAGCAATTGAAAATTGAGAAATCCTTGAGATGGAGTGATTTTACCCATAACATACATATGCAAGTGTAAGACTGTAAGAAGAACAATGTGATCCATTATTAGAATTGCGAGTAATTACAACTTTCAATTATAAGTAGTCACACTTTAGAAAATTTTTAAAACTGGTTTAGTTACTTGGTTTGATCACTTGTCTTATTCATTTAACCAGAAGACTGTGTTCTCATATGGCCCATGAGCACCTAAATGCAGTATATATAAATTCTGAATCCCTGAAACCTTGATAGGTGTAGCCACTCAGGTGTTCCCAGTGGTTTCTATGCAGCAGTAATAAAAAGATCTTACCTTCCTTGTTATTCCCCTGGGAAGTTTGCTGACATAATGTCCCCGTAAGCCATGGCCATTCATCAGGTCACATTCAGAAAAACTACTGCAGCCCCCTCACAGTCATACACATTGTTTATGTTGTTGTTGGCACATGATGTGCAACATCCTTCAGCTAATTTGTGAGACCAGTCACAGTGCCATCTTTGCTTAGTGAAGAAATAGATGGCATGATATGATGGTGTTGGGGTGCAAACACTGGCATGGAAAATGTGCACAGTCTTCATCGTGCCTAACTCTGTTAGTAATTTTGTTCTTTAGCTCCCCCATAGCCTACAAGGAGCTACAGTACATTTCCCATGTCTCATCAGAGATCACTGACCCTCTGATGCAAGTTCATTGCACTTCCCAAGTGCTCATGTGAATGCACATAGGTGAGTGAGCCTCTTAACATGACATTTGCCATTTCTACAATGATGAAAATGTGTGATTTAGAAGCATATGTTATACTTCATTATCATTTGTGCATCATTAGAATCTTCATATTGCAAAATATAACCTGCTGCATTTGCCATGGGCCTCATTGTGCTACATAATTTTGCAGTACATCAACAAATTGAGCACTACTGGACATTGATAAGAAGGATTTTTAAGAACAACAGTTGTCTAAGTAAGTGTGTGGGCAATGTATTGTTACCTCTTGTTGCAAATGTATTTTTGTGGTGCTACAAGATGTCCTTGACACACTGCTATTGTACTGTCCATTTATTGTATTCCTTGACAGTACAGCAATGCTTTCAATGTGCTGTGGAGTGTTATCTTAACTGAGGCTCTACTGCCATCAGAGTTAAAATGGGAGGTTAATGGCATGCAGGCTAACTTCCACTTCATTTATGATTGTACAGTCCATGCTTACCTGATGGCCAAGGAGGGACCATTTAGACTAATGAGTAATGATATGACCATTATCTAATGGCTTATACAGTGTAAATTACAACTGAAGTTGCTGCAGTGCTACCTTGTACTATGTCACGTAGGGGTGGGGGTTGGAATTTGTGGTGTGTATTTCTCAGTGGGACATCTGTGTCATTATGGTAACAGTTTTGTGCAAGTCACTATAAATACTCTAGTGTGGATTGTGTGTTTGGTGGTGGGGTGTGGATGGGAACAGACAGCAGTCTCAAAAATAATTATATATTGCTAAACTTTACTTATTAGTCATGCAGGCCTTCAATGCTTACAGGTGTTCCCTTGCAAAACCCTCAATGCTTATAGTTGTTCCCTTGCAAAACCCATTTCCACATCCCCTAAACTCACACTTAGCTCATATGTTGCTGAATCATCTGTAGTGTTACTGAAAGTGTTGGACAGTTAGAAACCTACACTTGATATGTTTTGTTTGTATCTTACTGTATGGATTCTGACCACTCCTCCATGCACACCTGTTTGGGTTTACTGAGGTACTGGCCTTGGATATGTTCTCGCATTAGCCTGTGTAACCTTTATAATCCTCATCTGTGGAATAATGTGACTAGGCATTACATGTTAGGGATATGCTAATTGTGTTTATTTGTTGAAGGGTAGAGCTTGCAAGGCCGAAAAACTTACTCCATACACAGGGACATCTGCCAGCACTTTAGGGCTGTACGTTCGACCAAAGTCCCTATGCACTTATAGATGTTAGCAACAATGCCCTATGCTGTTTTCCAGGGTACTTCACAGCACCTATACCATGTGTTTAACCCTAACTATGCACACAACACACCTTCCCAGGAGTTCTACCTATACTTTAGTGTAGGCATGCATACAAATTTTGTTACCATGTGATTCTTCCTATTCCTGCCCCCCCCCCCCCCCCAATCCGTTGTAGCTGTGTAGGGATATTTCCTTTTCATTTCAGATCATTATGACACCATGTGAAAAGTTGAGTAAGTGCAAGCTTTTTACTGGGGATAATGAGGTCCTGCTACATACTGTTTGTCTCCATGGATGGCAGATGATCAGTCATAAAAGATCTGACTAGGTATTCTATACCATCATGCCTGTTAGGATGTAATCACTGATGTAAATGGTGTTGGAGGTCAAAATAATAATTACTATTAAGACAATGCGACATCAACCGCAATAAAGATACCAGCGCTTGGGTAATCCACCTATCACAGGAGCAGATAACCATGGGAGGTAGTCTATCAACCAAACCACCACTACCCGACATAGAATAATTCTTAGCATCAATGCATAGTAGTATGCATAGCTTTTAGTGGAGTGATAGACATTGATGTAGAGATGATCAGGCCATCACATATATCTGTTGATCATGTCCTGTGTAACTCTGTCTTAATATGAAAGAATATCTGTATTAGTAACTCAGCGTGTGGGCTAATAGAACTTGCAAATATGATAGCACTTTTACAGGAACATCAAGGTTTCAAGTTCAGAGGCCTCTTACCTAAGGTGTGTCACCTGTTATTTTCCTGTGTACCAATATATTACACAGTAGTAGTATGTATTCTCAGGGCTGTAGCTATTGATGAAGGGTTCTTACTTAGTTTGGATGATCTCTTTTGTTTTTTTCACAGCTGCTATGTTAGCAGGGTAATCCACAATGGATGCAGAGCTGTCTGGTATCAAGAAATGGTCTGGCTCTGCTGATGATGGCAGCCAAATCTGAGCACAGCCAAGGGTCCCAGTGTCAGTGGTAGACTTGGTAATGTGATGACCACATCCCCTCCATATTCTCTAAACAGACCTTCTATGCCTGTGCAACCTGCTCCACAAACCTAAGATGACACACATGAACAGGAAGATGCAGACACATCTAATTAGTGAGGGATGTCATAACCTTTGCCACTACCATCATTGATTACCGCAAGCTCCATAGAGCGGGGAATGGTGTATCTGGGGCCTAATACACCATGTGTACCATCAACCTCATGAGCTGGGTGTAACCATGGCCACTGAACAGCATTTATACAGAGTCATAATATAGGGACAAGTAAACACTAATGCAAACATCACTGACTAGTAGGTGTACTACATCATTTGAATGATGACCAGAGAGAGTACATGGACAATATGTGCAATATCATGAACATGTAGTATAGGAAGTCTGCCAAATGTAGGTGACTCTATGTAGCTACACATAAAAGCCAATATATGTCCTATGACTAGACTATCTCCATCTTTTGGGGGGGGGGCACCATGGTAAGGAACACATGATGTAACCACCCCCACTCTGTAATCCAATGTTGAGAGAGCTATGATGTGACCTGGATGAACATACAGATGGGGTGCTCATGCAGAATCTACCAAAAAGCATGAACCACCATTCACAGTCAATAAACACCCTCTTCTCAGTGTGGTGGGGATCCTGTCTGTGACCCTCATAGATGAGGATGGCCCTGTGGACATGGATATATACAGTCAGTGCATATCTCCTGTTGGTGAACTGGACCTGTCTACCAGTTCCTGGCTTAGTGCTGCAACATCTGCTGAGGCTGTCTCCCAGCATGTCCACACTCAAACATCTACAGTGCTACCACCACCACACAAACTCACACATGAATGGAGACATATCCTCCCTGATCAGTCTACACCACTCTCTCATCTAACAAATGCTATACTGCTCAAACACACACATCACCCCACACAGAGTGCCCATTGTTGACACTTACTGTTGTGGCCTCCCCATCCTGTATAACTGTACCATGCTCTCAATACTCTTTTACTTGATTAGTCAATATCTGAAGAACTCTGAGGACAGTCTATGCATATTATTGCACAGCTTGGGTGTAGGCCTGCATGACTCAGTTTTATTGTTCTGTATAATACTTTAATCTTGGGTATAACTTTGAGGCAGTTGTCGCCTCATAGAGTGAAGGCATACTGTGCCTACCACCATTTGGTATAGTCCTCTCCTGCAGACAGTTCCACCACAAGCACCTTATCCACTGCTGAGTCTGGTGGTTCTTCCTCCTGAATATTTCTGCCCTCCTTTAACTGCTTGTTTAAAATGATGTGGTGTAACATTGCACAGACCACAGAGATTTTACTGCATGTTGCAGCATCATACTGCAGTGCACCCCATCTACATTCAGGGGCACGTTTCAGCAGGCCAAACATGCCTTTGTCAATGACCCAAGTTTGTGGCATGGCAGTGTTGTTGTACTTGTTCTCTTCTCAAAACTGGGGATACAGAATAGGTATTATTAGCCATGGCACCGGGGCTTATCCAGGGTGATCAATAAGATACCCTTGGGTAAAAATCAATCTGCATAAATCACTGGTACATTTTCCATGTATGTCATATGCGGTTCTGCTTGAATGGCCTGCAGACACATTATATTTTCTATTCTGTGCAATGCAGAGCACCTGTCAGTTGATACAGTGGGACCTCTTATGATCAGAGCTGGATCATGATCAAATATGGACCTAGGCAGGATAATGGATCAGGATCCCCCCAGCATGCAAACATTCCAGTGTCCCATGACTTGGCCGTCTCTCCAAAGTTACTATAAACACTGTTCAAACCTGTCAGTGTGCATATATTTTTTTCTTTACTTTTGCAATGAATATGGATGTTTGGATTTAATTTAAAACAAAACTTTTATTTCAAATTTTAAAGAACAATCACTGATGACCATTTGCTAAACAAAACAAAACAGTCTCACACTGAAAACCGACTTCGTGTGAGAAACAGTAAACTTCTCTGCCCTCAAAACTCACTTTAATTGAAAATGCATCTGGCTAGTGTCAAATTAAATGTACCTTGGACTGCTTTCAAACAATGGAGTCCTTGCACACATTTTAGGACCATGGATAAATGCACATTGTTCTTTGATTTATCTTCTTGATTTTGTTAAATTATATTTCTTGTTTAATACAATAATATTTGTTAGGGTGTGTTTTAAATTTACGGTTTTGCACATGATTTCCAGGAAGCAGTAAAATAAAATGTATGAACCACTAATGACAAACCTACCCATTTTAGAACCTTTAAACCTTAAAAGGCCACTCAAACTGCTTATAATGCACAACTATCAGTCAATATGTATGATATCTGCAGAAGTAAAAGTCATCTGAATAATTCCTTATAAAATAGTACTATTATTAATGCAGAGGTTACTGCTGGGAAACAACTTTGTATTTCAGTACTTCATCTACATATTCAGTATCTGCTGCCTTTGATTGAAAAATTGCCTATGTTA
Source organism: Protopterus annectens (assembly GCF_019279795.1). Taxonomy (NCBI): domain Eukaryota; kingdom Metazoa; phylum Chordata; order Ceratodontiformes; family Protopteridae; genus Protopterus; species Protopterus annectens. The sequence goes on along the minus strand of NC_056741.1, from coordinate 1,759,268,030 downwards.
CAGTAAAAAAAAATGGTGTGCTGGTCACATTGCCATAACATTTCCTCAGTTAGACCAGCTATGTGACAGGGAATGGCTGACAGACAACAACAAATTTATAATTACTTGGCATATTGTCCTTGAGGCCATTAAAGAGCCTAGCCCAAATTCCCAATTGCTCCAAAGCACTGTCTAGTTAAGTGACTTATTCAGTTTCACACAATAGGTAAATGAAAGTGGAAAGATTCAAACCCTGCACCCTTGCCACAAGACGCAGCTTATTAAAAAGTTAAAGCATTAGTCCACTCTAGTAACTGCTAAAGTAACTGCAGAGAAGCCTGAATCAGAGTAACATGCAACAATAACTATATAATGGGCAGTTCTGATAATCACTCCAAATAATACAGGCTGTATGACCTGAAAAATGTCAGTCCCTCTGCAGCTGATGGAAGCTGTAAAGAAGGTACTTCAAAAATACATTATTAAAATGCAACATGTTTAGACTACTGAAATGCAACTTGTTTAGACTGTATTACACAAACCAGGCCTATTAATGTATTAATTCATTATTTAGTGCAATTATTAAAGCAAAGCAATTAAAACATTTTAAATGTTGTAACAACTTTTGTTCAACAACCCACAAGTCATTCAAAAATCTGAAATATTACTACATACAGCATACTGTTTTTGGGAGGGTGGGGGTTACATGCTTGCATTACTCCTACATCTCATTTTTGACCTCCCAGTATATTTATTTATTATTTATTTATTTTATATTTGTTGACCTGGTTTTTCAAATTGTACAGAAAAAACTCCAATAGCAATTTTCTAAACAAAACTCTATCACATTGAAAACAGACTTGGCGTAAGAAACAGTAAACTTCTTTTCCCTTAAAACTCATGTTTAGTGAAAAATGCTTCTGACAACTCACTAAATTACAAGAGACATGCTGGGGATTCATACTCAAATAGCATATAATGAAGTGCTAACTAGTGTCTAAGTGAAGGGTGCAGGAATTCAAAAGACAAATGTGTAATGCATTCACTAACAGCTTGGGACCTCACTGGACACAAGTTTCCCTTTTCAGGAGCAGTGCAGGAATACAGCCGGTGAAGTAACTTGGCAGACTCAGAAAAAAGGTAAATTAATGCAGAGGGAATCAAACCATGTACTACAAGAAGCTGCTCACAGCCTTACACAAGAAGCTGCTCATAACCTTACTAGTTAAGTGCATTTCATACCTGTGTGTCTACAAAAGAAAAAAAAAAAACAAGCTAAATTAAAAATGTATTCCTAGTCGAAATATTAACATTAAACTGATAGACATCACACTGTCCAGTTTATTCACAGCTATATAATAAATGCAGCATCAACATTCAGCAAAACAAGAAACCCAAGGATTACATCCACATCAGTTCTCAGGCTTGTAGTCCAGGGGACCATTGAGGACCATACCTCTCAACCTCTTAGCACAAAAATTCTGGACAAAGCCAAAAATAATGTAGGGACAAAGTCCCAAAAATAAGAACAAATTTTAAATACTAAAACAAAAGCTACCAGAACTCAGACAAACCAGTGTATGTGGGAAATAAGTAGCATGTGTAAAATATAAAGTAAATACGAACACTGGAAGCACACTGGAGCTAGTAAAACAGTATTTAGTATGGTAAGCACTTTCATGACATTAAAATTTGCTTCATCAGACCACAGCAGAGTTAAAAAACAGCAATATAAAAAGTATTACATCCAGTCAGAGCACATCAATAAAGGCACACCCATCAAAGACAATTAAACCTGCAGTCATACTGATAATTACTATAGGAATCAAAAAAACATAATAAACATTTTAAATACTTAAGAGGTTGTCTCATAATATCAGTAAAATATTAATTTCTTCCTTAGGGTCCGTGATTTCAAAACAGGTTTCAAAGAGACATGGTTATTCAATCCAGAGCCCCTATTTGGCTTTATCCTAAGGATCCATTTGAACTTCACTGTCTCAGTCCTGTTCTTTAAATCACCCAATTTAGAACTCATATAAACTCTTTCACACAAAACTTAAACTCATGGGAAACACCTCTCTCTCAAAAACATGATTAGCAAGTGCATTGCACATAGACTGAATCCTAATACAGTATGTGTTCCTTAACACATTCCCTGAGTCTATGATTGCTTTTACCAATATAGAATCATGAGCACATCACACAGTAAGCCAGATATATAATATCCTCGTGTTACAGTCAGCTCTAACACTAAAATGGAATGCAAAATCAGTATCTGGGTTGGTAAAACTACTACTAATGTCAATATAAGTACAAAAATGGCATCTACCACAAGGGAACGTACCCAGAGTATCAACAACTGATCTAGGTTTCCTAAATATATCCAGCTAGCATAACAACCTTATCAAATTTGTCTTGTTTTTAAAGACAAAAGATGGATGTTCCTTTACCATACCTTTAATCTTGTCATCCATACAAAGTATAGACCCTTGCTTCCTAATGATGTCAGTAACAATACTGACATCACTGCTATATTGTAGGGGGAAAGAGACATCTTCCATACTCTCAACCTTGGCCTCTTCGACATCTACTGAATCCATAGCCATCGAAAAATATGGTCTAGCACATGAGGGCCTCATCTGGGTACTCAGTGTATGGTCAACAATCTTATGGATGTTATTGAAATTTTACATAATACTACATCTTTTCTTAGGTTTTCTATTAAGTATTCTTACACTAATATAGAGTTTTTTGATGCTGAAGTGCTTAGGCATGATGATATGTCTTTTGACACAAGACTGTTCAGAAGGGAGTGCTATAGGAATTCCCTGTTGCATATGACTAGCATGCATTGTCAGCATGTTTTTGCAAATATTGTGAAAGGCCAGGCTATGTGTGCTTCTAGACTGAATGTAAATGATGAAGGATTTAAAAAGGAGATGACTGCCCTGAAAGATTGTTTTTTGCACTGTGAGTATAAACGGAAGGAAGTGGAGCAGGGGATAGCATTGAGTACCCAGATGAGGCCCTCACGTGCTAGACCATATTTTTCTATGGCTATGGATTCAGTAGATGTCGAAGAGGCCAAGGTTGAGAGTATGGAAGATGTCTCTTTCCCCCTACAATATAGCAGTGATGGCAGTATTGTTACTGACATCATTAGGAAGCACGGGTCTATACTTTGTATGGATGATAAGATTAAAGGTATGGTAAAGGAACATCCATCTTTTGTCTTTAAAAACAAGACAAATTTGGTAAGGTTGTTACATGCTAGCTGGATAGATTTAGGAAACCTCGATCAGTTGGTGATACTCTGGGTACGTTCCCCTGTGGTAGATGCCATTTTTGTACTTATATTGACATTAGTAGTAGTTTTACCAACCCAGATACTGATGTTGCATTCCATTTTAGTGTTAAAGCTGACTGTAACATGAGGATATTATATATCTGTCTTACTGTGTGATGTGCTCATGGTTCTATATTGGTAAAAGCAATCATAGACTCAGGGAATGCATTAGGGAACACATACTGTATTAGGATTCAGTATATGTGCAATGCACTCACTAAACATGTTTTTAAGAGAGGTGTTTCCCATGAGTTTAAGTTTTGTTTGTTTATATGGGCTCTAAATTGGGTGATTTAAAGAGTAGGACTGAGACAGTTAAGCTCAATTAGATCCTTAGGATAAGGTCGAATAGGGGTTCTGGACTGAATGATCATGTCTCTTTGAAACCTGTTTTGAAATCACGGGCCCTAAGGATGAAATTAATATTTGTATTGATATTATGAGAAAACTTCTTATATTTTTATAAAGTTTATTGTTTTTTAATTCTTATAGTGGTTATTAGTATGACTGTAGGTGTAATTGTCTTTGATGGGTGTGCCTTTATTGATGTGCTCTGATTGGATGGAATACTCTTTATATTGCTGTCTTTTTAAATCTGCTGTGGTCTGATGAAGCAAATTTTTTTGTCATTAAAATGCTTACCATATTAAATGCATTTTTGGTAGCTCCACTGTGCTTCCAGTGTTTGTATTTACTTTATATTTTACATGTGTGACTTACATTTTTAAATACTGCTCTTATAACCTTAGAAAGTTACTATAATAAAAGGGTTTGTGTTACCATGCATTGTTTGAAGAATATGAAGTCTGAAACTCAAATGTTTGCCATTATTTAATGGATTTAATCCTTAATGATTTGCCTTAAAAATCCAGAAAAAAACATTTTTTTATGAGGAACAGACCAAAAATAAGAGTTAAAAATCTGGACATTCTGTGAAAATCTGGACAGTTTAGAGGTATGTTGAGGAGCCTACCCAAATTTCTAGTTGCCCCAAAGGTACAGTCTAGTTAAGCAATGCACCTAATAAATAAATAAATAAAGCATAAATAAAGGGCAAAAATCAGAGATTTCTGCAAAACTGGAGATAGATAACAGGAGACTACTCTAAACCAACTAGGTTAGTACTAATAGCCTAATGCTTTCTTTTCAGGGGAGACCCAAGTGGTATTTATACTACTAGGGGAAATTTGTCCAGGGCATCAGAGAACTTCCCCTACTAAACAAGTGCTAGGGGATCTTTTACATCCACCTAAGATACCATCAGGTCAAGCAGATGGGACCTCAGTTTTGCATCCTTACTACAAGAAGACACACTCAGGAGTGCAGCACCACCCCCCCACTTGTACTGCACTGCAGTGTCAACAACTGATCTACCTGATGTGGGAATAGAACCTACAACTTTGAACCACTGGCACAAACCTTGAAATATAAAAAAAACTATGAAACTCTATGACCCAAACTGACAAACTACAATCTGCTGTAATTTACAAAAAAAAAAAAAAAAAAAAGTTAAATGAGGCCTGTCAGTTTGTGGGGAGCATTAAGGCTCTTGCCTTCCAGTAATTAAAGTACAGGGTTTGACTCTGAGCAAAGTCATCCTAAGGCTTGTTGATAGATACCTTTAAAGCAAACCTGCCCCCCCCCCCCAATGCCCAGCCAGTTCTGGATCTGGCTCTGCTTATGATTATTATACATTTATACCTGCCCACAGTGTGGTGCCTTTATTGTCATGTAGGTGTACTCTGCGGCCCCCAGTAATGCAAATAAATGGCCTGTGTCTTAAAAATCCTGCAACATGTTGGCTCTCTCTCTTGTGGTATGTTTAAACAGTATATTCTCCCCCACATGCTGTAGCACAAGATCAAGTAACGTTTGAAGTATCCTTGAGGTAGATGTGGTACACTCACTGTTGGTTGTATGATGGTTCCTGCAGCTAGTGTTCTTAAAGCAAAGGAATCTAGCAGACCAAGGCCTCTTATAGCTCAACAAATCAAACAGTTCCACTAACATTATAACCAAGAATCTAAACTTGCTTCAGCAAATAAATCATGGTGGTGTGAGCCAAATTTGTCACACAATGCTTACTCCTTTTCTGGAACAAACTTTGACTTCAGATTAAGTAATGCAACACTTTCCTCCTTCAAAGTAGAGTTTAGACAAATGGATGACTATCCACAAATATACTGCTAGTATGAGTAGTCTGTTACTCCTTGAAAAAAGTGGTAAGGTGCAAGGGTGGGTACTGAAAAAGTATAAATGGCCACTGCACCAGGCTGCCTTGTATATTTTATGATTACCTCATCACTCTAAAATATAGTTTACCCTCATCTGCATTTGCAATTGCCCTCATTTTAATACTGTTACTCATTATAGTGCCAGTTATGCTGCCATTGACATATTATGCAAGCTGGAGAATTACGTGTTTTTCTAGAGTTGCATTCAAGGAGTACCTGAATCACCACTACCCAGTGCATGACTGCCTTTGCACAAATTTGCCATCTATGTCATAAAAAGCTGTTTCTAAATTCCAGAAATATGGAATGTTTATATTGTGTCAAAATGAACGATATCATAATTATTCTAACTTCAAATTATATTACTTCAGAATTAGTGATATCTAACTGTACTTCATAATCAGCTTAACTGTACATTCTCATGCATACCGAATTGTACTCTTCATCATCATCATCACCCCTTTTTCCCAATTTTCTACATGGGGTCAAGGTGTCACATCAACTGTCACTATCACTCTCTCTTAATACAAGAGTAAATCTTTCGGATACAATCCTTCATCAGTACAACCATTCAAAATAGAACCACAGTTAAATATAAAATCAATTAATCACATGGTACCACACAGCCAATAAAATGCAATAAAACATACATATTAAGTTTTAAAGAACAAAAATCATCTTAAAGACATTTTTTTTTTATTTTAAAATTGGTTTAAGAGAAACCATTTTGTTAATTCCAGGTGAGTGGTTAGCATTCAACCGCACAATCCACTGATGTTCTTTCAGCTTTAAATTATTATTTAAATCACCACCCCTGATATTTTTTGTTAAAACATCCAAAACCCTAAAGGTAAAATTATGGTCTTCACCATTTTCTTGTAAGTGCTGAACCAAGGAATTACTCATAACACCCCTTCATATTTCACACCTGTCTTTTACAACTCTTTCTCTTAGTTTCCTGGTTGATTTGCCAATATAAAAACTAGGACATGTTTTACACATTGCTAAGTAAATATTGGTAGAGTTACAGTTGGCACAGCAGTTACATGTATATTTCCTACCAGTCACTGGATGTATAAAATACTTTTCACCGCTAATAATGTCGTATACTGAACAATTATAACATGGAATAGTTCCTGTCCTAGTGGATATAGGTTGCTTATTTTGAAAAAGAAATCCTTATAACATAAACGTTTTTTAAGACTTGCACAATTTCTATAAGTAAATCTAGGGGTATTCCCTATATATCTAATTCAGGGAGTGATTGCAAGATACACTAGTTATTCTGTATAATATTTTGTATTTCTTCATTACACCTACTATACTTTCTAATAAAATACAATGTATTGTTATTCTTAGAATTAGAGGTGTTGGAATAATTAGTTGTGAAATATGATCATGTCCCACCATTTCTATCACTAATGACCTCTTCAATAATAACTTCCAAAAAACTTTCATCATAACCCCTAGCTTTAAAATCTTCTCTCACTTCTTGCATTTGGGTAAGACATCTGTCATAATCAGTGTTTAATTTGCTGACTTGATTGAATTGTCCCTTCACAATTCCTTTAAAAACATGTTGGGCATGCATACTACTCCCATGGAGATATTTACTCTTATGTGATGGTTTTCTTTACACACTGGTATGCAATCCCAGATGGTCAGAATAAAGTTCAACATCCAAAAAATTAATTTTGGATTTAGAATAGGTTAACTTAAATCTAAGAAAATCAGTGGTGGTGGTGTTTAGAAAATCAACAAACTCTAGTAACTCAGATTCAGTGCCCTCCCATGCAAGAAAAATGTCAACATATCTCCAAAAGAAAGAAATTTTCGACACATGACCACATGAGCTGTTAAAAATGCACATATCCTCCCATATTTTCAATGTCAAGTTGGCATAGGTATTAGCAGTGGGAGTACCCATTGCTATACCAGCCACTTGGTGATAAAATTTATTATCAAATATAAAAGCATTATTATCTAATACTAATTGTAGCAATTCACATATAGTTTCAACCTCTCTGCCATTCATCCAACCTTGTTCAACCAAAAGTTCTCTAATGGCACCAACTCCATATTCACTAGGAATCACAGTAAAAAGTGAAGTTATATCTAATCTAGCAAATAGGTAGTTGTCACTATTACTATTATCATACCATGCACGCAGCTGAGTCAAAAAGTCCCTTGTATCTTTAATAAAACTCTTAACATATTTAAGATAGTTACTTAATAGATCTTGTAAATATAGGGATATGGACTCAGTTACCCATCCCCTTCATGAAACTATAGGTCTCATTGGAGGGTTATAAAGACATGTATGTGTCTTAGGTAGTCCATACAGTCTCAGAATAGCAGGACAGGGGATGGCAAAATAATGAAACAAGTCTAAGGAAATATCATTATTGATTTGCAGTTAATAGGTCAACATATTGACATTCTTTATATATTTAGATATGCCAACAGCTCTTGTTTCCTTAAACGCAGAGGTGTCATTAAGAATATCATTAACTGCAGTAACATATCTGGATCGATCCATAACAACTATTGCTCCACCCTTGTCACTTTCTTTTATAATGATATCATCATAATCATAGGCACTAAACAGCCTATAATTGCAAAGTACCTTGCAAAGGTAAGGGAAAACAGCTCTTGTACTTTACAAAAAAATCACCTAAACAGGCATGTCCAAGGGTCAGCTTCTGGTGATTTTTCCTGTCCATCTGGTGAATCTGTGCATACTGGGGCCATGCAGCAACTGCCTCATGTACACAGGCAACCCTCTTCTCCTACCACCCAACACTACAACCCGTGAGAGATGCACTCACATTTCCAAACTGGAAGCAAAGTTCTCTCCAGCCAAGATTGTGCTAGACAGTCAAGAGGAAAAGGTTAACACCTGCACTACGCCTCAAGCAACACATAGCCCTTCAAAACCCACACCATCAACACCCACACATAGTAACACTAAACCCACATATGTGGAGGTCCTTAACATTAACCTGCCCAAGAAACAACGACCTCTGAAGCTGAAACACAAACAAACACTAGTCACAACCAAAGGGACACATAGCTCACAACACCAGTATGCCATCCAACAACAGCCCCTAAGGCAAGACAATGTACCCAACACTTTAGTTATAGGTGACTCTATATTCAGGCACACTGATGTCTCACTCACCAGGCTGAACAAGGAGGAAATTACAGTCAGACGCCTATTGGGTGCCAGGATCTGCCACATAACATATGCACTCAAGTCACTCCAGAACAAGTACAAATACGTCTCTGTCATTGTCCATGTTGGAGTGAATGACTTGAGATGTACCTCCCTGGACTACATGAAAAGAGACATGGAAGAGCTCTTGGATCATGTGGCCCAGGCAAGTATGACCCTAGCCATGAGTAGCATCCTGACTTCGCCCAGAATGATACCACAGTATACGGACAAAATGATTGACTTCAACAAATGGCTAAGCTTCTAGTGTCATTCAAAGGGGATCCAGTATCCATCTGCCTGAGAAGACATGATCGATTAACCACGATGCTTTGCAGAGATGGTCTGCACCTGTCTCCCCTGGGATTCAGGTTACTGGCTAAAGCTCTTGCCACCCTATATTGCCTTTTTAGGCAAGGTTCAAAGGACAAAACCACCACTGTAACAGATAAAAGCATGCAAAATCTGAAGGCAATGCTACTCAATGCTAGAAGTCTAAACCTCAAAATGCACTCTCTCGAGGCACTCCTAAAAATGGAGAACATCGATATCTGTGCAGTAACTGAGACCTGGTTCAAGGCTCCATGGAGCACCCCTGCAATACCAGGCTACAACTGTTACCACACTTTCTGGCCACCAAACCAAGACTGAAACACTAAAGGTGGAGGACTGTCCATATTCACCAAGGATATTCACACCTCCAGGCTAGTTGCCTAAAACAATGCATCTGAAATTCTCCAGGTGCAACTAACACTAGGTAAGACGGCAATCCAAATTGTAGCTTGCTACAGATCCCCCACCATGCCCCAAGATTCTCACTACACCTTTCTAAACATACTGGAAAATATTAAGATACAACCAAACACCCTAATACTGGTTGATTTCAACTACCCTGCCATTAACTGGGAAAACTACTTGGGTACCAACTCCTTTTCCCAATGGTTCTTGGAATTCATAAATTCCAACGCCCTGGATCAACTAATCCATGGTCCCACCAGGGGCTCCAATATCCTAGACCTGGTCATTACCAACATGGGAGATAGATGCTCCACACCAGTGGTCACCCTCTCATTGGTCAGTTCTGACCATAAGCAAATCACCTTTGACATCCACATTCCACCCCACCCCCCCCAGTAAGCAAACCTCCGTAAAATCTTCTCCAAAGCCAACTTCATGCTACTGAAGTCAGAAGTGACAAATTGTATGATACCCATGCAGACAGAATCTGAAAGCTCGACTGATGAATCCTACACTAAGGCATTGTATGAGCACATCCACTCGTGCATGAATCGTGCCATCCCAAATAGAACCAAGACGCTCTCCTCCAAAAAAAGGAAGCCAATCTGGTGGTTCCCTGCCATAAAAAAACTATACAACAGAAGGAAGAAACTGTTGCAGAAAAGAGGAATATCCCAGGATGCAAAAAAAACCCCTTACCAGCCTCAGTAAGAAGCTGAGATCCCTCATAAAATCCTCCAAAGCTAGTTACGAAAATAAAATTGCCAAAGATTCCAAAGACAACCACAAGGCATTCTATACTTATGTCAAGAATCTAAATGGCAATGCTCAGATCTGCTCTGAGCTACAAAAGAATGGCATTAAATATACTGATCCCAAGGATACTGCCAATATCCTGGCAGGTTGATTTAGTGCCAAATTCACCCCCCTCTCACCCCCTAAAAGGTCCATCTCAATACCAAAAGATTGCCAAATTCTGGTAATCACGGCCACACAGGTAGAAACCACAGTCTCCAAAGCTAAGAATACAGTATCCAAGAGACCAGATGACATCTCAGGCTGTGTACTACATGAACTACAAAATGAAATGGCACCTCACCTAAGTGTCATGTTTAATAATAGCCTCACCTCAGGCTTCATGCCCAATGAGTGACACGCAGCTACAGTTATCCCACTTCACAAGGGGGGATCCACCTTGGATCCTGGGAACTACCATCCCATCAGTCTAATGAGCCTGATCTGTAAGGGCATGGAACGCATTATCATTTAACCTTCAAACACTGGACCCCACCCAGTTTGGGTTCGTGAAGGGCTGATCTTGTCTCCTGAATCTGATTGACTTCTTTGAATCAGTCTCTAGAGCTGTGGAAGAGGGTAAGGCAGTCCACACAGCCTATCTGGACCTCACCAAGACCTTTGACACCATCCCCCATTCTGGAATCATAGATAAACTTACTAAGCTGGGCATAAATCCCTACATCACTAGATGGATTGCCAACTGGCTTACTGACAGAACCCAGACTGTAAAAGCAGCTGACTCCAAATCCAGCTCCAGACAAGTGACAAGTGGAGTACCTCAGAGTTTAGTCCTGGGACCGCTTTTGTTTGGCATCTACTTTTCTGAAGTACAGGCCAACACTAAGGGACTCTGGCTAACAAAGTTAGCAGATGACTGCAGACTGGGAGCCATTATTGAATCCTCAAATTATGTGGATATTCTACAAAAGGGCCTTACAGAAACATATGCTTGGTGCCAGAGCCATGGGCTCAAGCTTAAGGCCAAGATATGTATAGTTATCCCCTTTGGGAAAAACCTTGTACCCATGAATTAGCACATAGGTTGCAGTACACTAAACACTGAAGGTATGATGAGAGACTTAGGGACACAGGTGGACAGTGGTCTCACCTTCAATCACTACATCGCCACAACAGTCAGGAAATCCTTCTATGTGGCACATCTCATTACTAAGGGCTTTTTATCCAGAAAAAAGGAGGTCATTGTCCCACTGTACTCATCCCTCATTAGACCCATTATAGAGTACAACGCCCTGTTTGGTATGTACCTCACAAGACATCTGCAACAGCTGGAAAGGCTACAGAAATACCTCACTACAACAATCACAGGTCTAAAGCAGATGCCCTATGCTGACCATCTAAAAAAACTCCAGCTATGCTCTGTGGCATATTGTCTACTCAGAGATGACCTCTGCTTAACATACAAGGCCATGTCAAACCCTGAGCTGCTGGATATGCTCCACTTAAAGAAATCCCAATCCCTCAGAGCCACACGCTGCAGGTATCTAAACTTTGTCATCACATTGAACAAAACATGCTGGAAGGATAGGTTCCTGACCCAGAGACTCCCCATACTCTGAAATAGACTGCCCATACATGTCAAGCAGAGTGCCTCCTTGGCCCTCTTCAAAAGGAACCTTGACGATTGGATGGGAGATAGGAAATTCATCTTGGGGGTTATGTCAGTCACCCTGCTAGACAGGGGTCCAGGGAAGTAAATATTGTGGGAAGAAATATCCAGGGAATTGCTATGGCTAGGCTTGTATAGGCCCTCGGGCTGATAGCCTAGCGCCAGCCTATGAAATTATGAACCTATGAATCATGGTTATTTTCTAGTTTGAACAGTGCCTGATGTTCATCTACTGTTAAATTATAAAGCTTGTGAGAAGTCTGCTCAAACACATCATGTATTTGCTTCTTACAAATCTCATTAAACACAGTTATAACAGGATGGCTGACTGGAATAAAAGTACTTGACTGTTTATTTTTAACTGACGAAGTAGAAGCAGTGTCACCAAAATTAACTTTTAAATTTAAATTATGTTTAAACAATTTAAAATCAGTTAATACATTTGTTAAAGTATCTGCGCTTGAAGGAATGAACTTTGTACATTTATTAAGCAAAGAAATCTCTGCATCTGTAAGTTCATAAGAAGATAAATTAATAATGGGAATCAGTATTCAACAATACCACCATTTCGTGCAACTGCGACTGTGGTTCAATTTTAAATGGTTGTACTGATGAAGGATTGTATCCGAAAGCTTTACTCTTATATTAAACTAGTTTGACGTTGCAGAGCTTCGTTTTTCTTTTGTTACCTATTTGTTATACACTGCTCTGCTTCATCACGTTCTGTTATTGCTTTTGTTACCATCTCTCTGTCTCTCTCTTTCTCATTTCAGTGTCACTTTCCTACCTTCTTTGACAGTCATGCCTCAGTGTCACAAGTCTTCTTTTACCCAATCCATCCATTTCTTTGCTGACAGCCCCTGCTCCTTCTTGCCTTCTTCCTACCTGTCCCAAATCTTCTTTATAGATTGTCTTCTCCTTTCCTGAACGTGCCTGAACTGTCATAATCTGATCTCTTTCATGTTCTCTGTAATGGGACCTAAATGGGATTCTGTTCTGATGTCTTTATCTGTCACACAGTATGCATCATACCACCCATCTCAGGCACATGACCTCCATCACCTCTGGCTTTCTCAAGCAGTCTACCTTCACTGCCCAAGTTTCTGTACTATACATAGTACTGTTTTCACCACTGTTTTATACAGCTTACTTTTCAGCTTACTTGCCATTCTTCTGTCACACAATATCCCTGACATACTGTGCCAGTTGACTGTAGCTCCTATTATTCTAGCTTTGACTTCCTCATTTAGATTTCCCTTCCTCTCAACTGCTCCTCCCAGATACTTGAAGACATTAACCTGTCCCATTATTTGCCTTTCTGTCTCAGTTTTCAGCTTCTGATTTCCCCCATTTGTTACAGCTGTCTGTACCAACTTTCATTCTGCATGCCTTCAGTTGTTTTGTGTTCCTCCCACAACTATAATTTTCTGAAACTCCTGATCAGTGTCTGCCTGTAATGCCACATCATCTGCATGCAGTAACCGCTGATCTGTCCCCTCTCTGGCCTGTTTGCTAATGTAATCCATCACCAGTATCAACAGCAATGGTATCAGAGCTGAATCCTGATGCGCTCCCACTGGGAACCTCTATGTGAGTCCAAACACTGTTTATACTTGTGTCATTGGATCCCTGTACATATCCTCTAGTACTTCTACCAATGTTTCTGGATCTTCAAACAACCACAGGACTGCTCAAATCAGCCTTTATGGGACTTTGCTTTCCCCAAGTCTAGAAATGCCCAGCTGGACTCTTTCCACATCTCAAGTTTCTTCTCAACTATCTGTCTCACTAAGAACATCTAGTTAGTTGTGCTGCATCCTTGTCTGAATCTGAACTCCCGATCTCTTTTTACTTTCTACTTCTCTGTGTATTTGTTTATTAATTGCCTTTCCCAAACTTTCATGCAGTGTGACAGGAGTTTGATAACCTCTGTACTACCCACAGTTATGAATACCCCCTTTGGTCTTGTACACTACCTCTAGAATGCTTATTCTCCAAGCATCTGGAATACATCTTTCTCCTATACTGCTATGATTAAGCCTTAAGCTTAATGCCAAAACATGTGTTGTCATCCCCTTTGGGAAAAACTCAGTTCCCACTAATTACCACATCAATGGGAGCCCACTGAACACTGAAGGCTTTATAAGAGATTTGAGGACACAGGTTGACAGCAACCTCTCCTTTGACCACCACATTGCCACTATGGTCAGAAAGTCCTTCTATGTGGCACATCTCATTACCAAGGGTTTTGCATCCGGGAAGAAAGAGGTCATCATCTCTCTCTCTACTCTTCCCTTATTAGGCCAATCATCGAGTATAATGCCCCATTTGGCATGTACCTCTCTAGACTCATACAACAACTGGAAAGGATGCAAAAGTACCTCATGAAGAGGATCCTAGGCCTTAAACACATGTCCTACATGGACAGACTCAAAAATCTCCAGCTATTCTTTGTCTCATATCATCTACTAAGAGGAGATCTCTGCTTGACTTACAAAGCCATGTCTGACACAGCTCTGTCAGAAATGCTACATCTAAAGATATCCCAAACCCTCTGCACCACACGCTCTGGAGACCTCAACCTCATTACCACAATCAACAGAACATGCTGGAGGGACAGGTTCATAACCCAGAGACTGTCCATGCTCTGGAATAGACTTCCCATGCATGCCAAGCAGAGCACTCACTGGCCCTCTTCAAGAGAAACCTTGATGAGTGGATGGGAAATAGAAAGTTCACCCCAGGGATAACTGCAGTGGCTCTAATTGATAGAGGCACTAGGAACAAACCTTTGGGTGGCACGATGCCAGGGCACATCTATGAGCTAGGCATGTAAAGGCTCCAGGGCCATTAGCCTAGTACACACCTATGAACCTATTATCCTCTGGAGATATTTAACCCATAACTCACCCAACATCTTGATTATATCTGTCATGACCTTATCTGAACAAGCTGCTTTATCTGACTTCATTTTTCTTGGTGCTGTTCTTACTTCTTCTAGGGTGAGCTCCATTGGGTGGGCTTCTTGTTCTTTTTCTTTCTTTGCAGACTGTGCTTGAGGCAGTATTGCATCCGTAGTGTTTTCATCATTCAGAAGTTGCTGGAAGAACGGCTTCCATTTATCTTTGATGTCCTGTGGGCTGGTGAGCATGTTGCTGCTGGTAGCCCTTATGTAGCTTGTTTGATAGCTATCTTTATTCTTCTGTCTTTGCCTTGCAGTCTGAGTTTTGTTGTGCCATCAACTGAGTTATTTTCCTGAATCTGGTAGTGTAATGTCATGTTCTTTGCTATTGCAACTACTCTTTTAGTATCTTTGTTAATTAACCAGTATTCTTTCTTTGCTAGCCTGTCTTCTCTGTCTGTCTCTCTCTCTCTCTCTCTCTCCCACTTTTTCCTGCACTTCTTCTTTCTTTTGATGCTTCCTGGACTTCTGCATTCCACCACCAGCTTTCCTTATGTATTTTATTTCCATACTTGGCTTGACAGCATATCCATTCTGTAGTCCTCACACATGCTGTTTTGAGGTACTGCAATTTTTTTTCAACTTCACCTATTTTCTATTCTTCCTGAGGATTTACAGCCCTGAGTATTTCCTAAAACTGTTGTGTTTTCTCATCATTAAACTTCCAGGTCTTCAGCCTAGTCTATATGGACTTTAGGGCCATTTCTGATGACTGATAGCATGTAGCTGTGGCAGCTAATGCTGTGTGCTCACTGTTTTACTAGACATGATTTTGCAATATCTGATTCTACCTCGATACCTTATTCTTACTATGAGGAAGTCTACCTGAGCTGCATGTTGGCCACTCTTCTATGTGATCATGTGACTGTCTGTCTTGCTGAACCATGTGTTGGCCAATATCAAACTGTTTGCCAGAATGAAGTTTACAATGGCCTCTCCTTCTTTGTTCCTTTGGTCCCACCCGTATGTACCCAGGCAGCCCACATATCCTGTTTTGTCTGTCTGTCCCAATATGTGCATTCAAGTCCCACCATTATCAACACTAGCTCACATTGTCCTTTATTTATTAAGTCCTGTAACTGCTAACTGAATGTACTCTTTTCCTCACTATCATAACCCTACTGTGAGGCGTAAGCTGAGATTATGAATATTTCCCTATCCTTTCATAGTATTCCAATTGCTATGAGTCTGTCACTAATTCTGATGACATCCTTCACTGACTTTAAAAGGCTCTCCCATTCTAGTTCACGCAGCATTTCTAGTCTGTTCTCCCCCTAAGTAGCTTTGCTGCTCTGCCCTTCCATCTTGTTCATAGGTTCAGACGATGTCCAGCCTTCTCCTTAATATCATGACATCCACTTCCAAGCTGCACCCTGTCAGGGAGCCTATACTGAGTGCAGCAATTCTTAGTTCATATTTTTCAGGTTGACTGGATCTAAGTCCAGCTTGTACCCAACATAGCTATCCTAGATAACCAAGCTGGGCCACTGAAAGCTAGCCAACTAGTAGTTTATTGGTATAGGGCTGCTAGGCTCTAGGGTGGGCACACACTACCAGTAGGGTTACATAGACCCCCTCTTACTGTTAGCAGTCCCTAGCATAGGTCCAAGTAGGCCAAGTTTTCAACCCATGTACTACAGGCAAATATCCATACCCATTTTTGGCTACATTAGTCAATCTGTAACCAACTTTACATCACTGAGTGGCTAGCCCTGATGCACAGAATGTTGTGCACCACAGTTCTGTTGATGCCTAAAGCAGTTAGTTTATATAACTCCTCCCCCAGTAGCCACCATCTAGAGTATGCACTGCTGCCTCTAACTCCATTCTTGGTTGAGTTTGATAGAGAAACCCCAAATGGGTTTTGTAGAGTTTGTTGGAACCTCAGAGACAGAATGCAAACTCTGTACAGGCATTGGCTGGAGGTCAAGATCGAACCTTATAACTTGTGCATGGAAGATGAAGAACTCCAACATTATGGCAAGTGTGTCCCCTTAAGACAGTCATCATACTAATATTTTGAAGCTTATGCTGTATATTGTGTTATCCTCATTGTCATAGTACCCTGTGGAACTTATGCTGTATACTGTTTCATGCTCAATGCACTAATACTCTTCAAAGGTTATATTGTATCATTGTCACTTTACTAGTACTCAGTGAAGCTTATATATTGTTTAGTGAATTATGGTCATTGTGCAAATACTCTGGAGGTTATACTATACATTGTATCATACTGACTGTAATGATACTCTATGGAGCTTCTGTTGTACACTGCACAATGTTCACTGTATTAATACTCTGTAAAGCTCACATTGTACCATTGTCACTGTACAAATACATTAAAGCTTATATTGTATATTGAATGATGCTTACTGTGCTAATACTCTACAGAGTTTATATTGTATATTGTGATAGTTACTGTAACAGTACCTTGTGGATTTTTTATTGTTCATTTTATCATGTTCACTGTACTAATACTCTGTAGAGCTTATGCTGTTCATTTTATCATAATCACAGAGCTAATACTCTGTGTAATTTATATTGTATATTGTAACATACTCACTGTAGCAAAATCCAGTGGATCTTATATATTATTTGTATTATGCTCATTTTAATAATACTCTGTGACACTTGTACTATATATTGTAGGATGTCCCCTATACCAATAATCTGTGAAGCTCATATTGCATCATAATCAGTGTACTAATATTCTGTGGAAGATAAACTATTTAATACTTTCTGTACCAATACTCTGTGGAGCATATATTGTACATTGAATCATTTTCACTATGCTAATACTCCATTTTGTATGTTTTATCATACTCACTGAACTTACTGTCTTTAGAGATTATATTGCATATTCTATTATAATCACAGTACTAACTATCCTGAGGATAAACTATTTAATACTTTCTGTACCAATACTCTGTGGAGCATATATTGTACATTGAATCATTTTCACTATGCTAATACTCCATTTTGTATGTTTTATCATACTCACTGAACTTACTGTCTTTAGAGATTATATTGCATATTCTATTATAATCACAGTACTAACTATCCTGTGGAGCTTATGCTCCATATTGCATGATACACACTGTGCTGATACTCAGTGAAGGTTATGTTGTATCATGCTGAATGTACTAATATTCTGCAGTACTTTTGCTGTATATAATATTATGTTTACTTTAATGTTATATACAAAATAAGCAGTGCAGAGTATATAATGTTATGTTCACTGTAATAATACTACACTTTGAAATCTATACTATATATTGTATTACTCTCTCCACTAGAACTATCTGGGGCTTGTATTGCATATTATGTCACACTGTGCTAATACTCTGTGGTACTTATACTGCTTATTGCATTATAATTATTGTACTGATACTCTGTGGACTTCCATTGCATCATGCTCACAATATTAATACGTTGTGGAGTTTATATTATAGTGTACTCACTATACTGATATTCTGCGGCACTTATATACTGAATCATGCTCTCTGTACTAATTATTTATGAAGTTTATATTGCACATTGTAAGCTGAGGTGGTGGTGCTGTGGTAGCGTTGTCGCCTCACAGTAAGACGCTGTCCGGTTTGATTCTCAGCTAGAGCATCTTCTGCGTGGAGACATGCATGAATGGGCGTACCTTCGTTGAAGGTTGTGCGTCAGGGCTGGGAACTCGGCATGTAAAAATCTATCTGCCAATCATTAGCGGACTGGAGTTCTGCTGTGGTAACCCTTAACCGGGAAAAGCCAAAAGACACAACAACAACAACATATTGCACATTGTATCATACTCAATGTAGCAGTACCCTGCAGAGATTATATTGTTTATTGAGTCATGTTCACTGAAGTAATATTCTCTGGAACTTGCACTTAATGCTGCTCTGTATCGTGTTCACTACACACTTTGTGGAGCTTATATAGTATATTGTATTATAATCCTTGTACTAATAATATGTGGAGGTTATATATTGTATCATACTCACTTACTCTTACTCAGTGTCATGTACATTGTAAGCTATATTATGATCACCATACTAATACACTTTGGAGCAGTCACTGTATATTGTATCTTACTCACTGTAATAATACTCTTTATGAGAATGTATTGGTTATTGCATCAGGCTAACAGTAATAATATGTGTGAATCGTATACTATATTTTATAATATATTCCATGTTCTAATACACTGTGGTGTTTATTTTCTATGCTGCATAGTGCTCTGCCCATTTGCACTGTCCTGGTCCATCCGTCCTTCTACCCATCCAGTCATCTATTTATCTGTTTGGGAAAGTACAAATGAGCAGAACCCATTCTTGACAGAGACACATGAAAACATTTTCACAAAGTATTATCACAGTGATAATGACACAGTGTGCAATATAAGCTCCGCAGAGTGTTAATATAATGAACACTATTTAGTATAGAAAATAAGCTCCAGAGTGTATTATGACAGTGAATATGGTATTTTTATCTCTAATAAAGAAGAACTTTAGATACCTGTCCCTCAAATCAGATGCCAAGCAACTGGGCATTATAATTGTCAAACAAAAGGAGTTATTTACATTGCATACTGCACATCATGTTGGGCATTTTATGTGGGCAAGACGGAATGGAGCTTAAAACATAGAATCTATGAGCACATGTATGAGATCAGCAGAAAAAAAGGAAACAAATGCATTATTTAGGCATGTAATGAGATGTGTTAATTCAGATTTTAAATTTTGGATTTTGGAGATGTTCAAACTTTAAGGGGGGGGTGATTGACAAAGTAGATTAGAACTTAGAGAATTACTATAACAGCTGCAACTGGATGCATGTAAATATGCAGGACTCAATGATCATATTTCTTTGACTCCAGCCCTAAAATTAAGTGCAAATAACTTTTAAAGAATATAACACTTGGGGTCCTAACAGTGGGCAAATATGTATTGATTTTATACATACACAAATTTCTTACATATGTGTTCTGAATAGTACGATTTGTTTTTAAAAGTTAGTGTTTGTTTATCAGATAGGCTTATACATTATACTTCATCGGTATGATTTTATTTATTTGTTGATGATTTTTGTGATTATTTAACACAAAAATAATATGTTAAAGTGATGTCAAAGTAATGTATATTGAATAAACCAATGAGGTGGGGTCTAGGGTTTTATAAGGTGAGCAGGATATGATGTAATGAGACTCTGATGAAGTTTCCTGTTTGGAAATGAAATAGCTAAATCTTTTGGAATAAACCTGATTGCTTTTATGTGTGAGTACTTTTTTTTGCAAGGATTGCAACTGGTGTCTATGTGTTGAAAGCTGCTTTATTGGGACCGAGTATGCCTAGCTGAATACATTTGGATTAGTGAATATGATATAATGTATAGTATAAGATTCACAGTGTATTATTACAGTTAGCCTGATGCAATAACCTACCGTGGTCATCAAATACAGGTGAGAATAATTATTTTCATGCAGTCCACTGGTCTTCCACACACAATGTCTTTGTTTGCATTGTAGAGTTACAATGTTTGCTTTTAGGTGTACCTTTCTAGCCATTACTGTTTTTCTATGCCTTAGTTATTCCTATCACTTTCTGTTACAACTCTGGGAACTATCACCTTTCCCGTGTGAGGCAGTGTATTTGTTTCTTGCTCTGCTTTCCGCCCACTGTTTCCTCAACTCATGTCTTTTCTTAATGATTTGATGCCTGCCTTATTGTAATGAAATGGTAATGTCTTTCCCATTGTTCAACAACTGTTGCTTGAAAGTTCAACTTCTGCACTACAAGAATTATAACTGCTTAGTATATAAAGACTGTAATTTCAATATAATATACATGCTTGCAAATATATTATATTTTTGTCAGATATATTGCTGAGACCTTGAGGTCTGTCTTTAAAATGGTTTCTTCATAATGTGTGTGATTATTCAGCCAGCAATGTTTAAATAAAGAATATATATGAACCAAATTAGAAGCACCCAGTCAACAACGAAGGAACACAAAATCGAAGGTTTAATTGGGCATATAAACAAAATGAACCACAGTACACCAAACAATACGCAGTGTAAAAAACAATCCACACATCAACGTTTCGTCTATCCTTCTTCAGCATAAAGTACAAATCACATAAACCCAGAAATCTGGTATTTAAATACAAATAAATAAATGCTCTCAACCAATAACATTTGTGAATTAAAAATTGGTTAGCCACCACCTTAATTGATGATGAAAAAATGAATAAAAAACAAATGTTATTCACAAAATGAACTGCAAATGTTAGAATGAATACAATGGTTGTGAAATTAAGAAACAATTAGGAAATGGATCTATTTTATGTCCTTGAAATTAAATACATTTTGTAAAAAATAGTTTAAAAAGCATTTGTTAAATATACATGTTAAAAGACTATACATAAAAACACTACTCCACTCTGCTGGTGACAATTGGTACTGCAACTATGTGAATGTTTTTCATACTTAAAAAATATATATAAATATATAACATTAAATTAAGATCGTAACATTTCATAATTTTGCTGCTCTTAGTTTCAATACAGGAGTTAAAGAAACCATGTCATTTATTCCAGGATATTTGTTAGAGAATATATATGCCTCATGCATTTCTTTAAAGACAGCTGAGGAATGTTCCAAAGATACTTGAATCTGTTGCATTGTACATTGTGTGTGATTTTTATTTTCAGATTTTAAGATTTCTTTACTTTTTGTGCCATGCTTTTTACTTTAACTTTTTTCTTTTTTTTTAATTAAAGGTCCACGAGTTTGTTTAGGTGAGAACTTAGCTCGTATGGAGATCTTCCTCTTCTTTACATGTTTACTGAAAAAATTTGAATTTTTTCAGCCTGAAAAATCTGCAGCTCCCAACTTCACAACCACATTTGGGATAGTACAGTCATTATATCCCTTCAAAGTAGCGCTGAAGTGCAGAAAGAATTAGGAGAAAAGAACACTACAAAATATGTTTGTTTTTTGTTTTTTAACATTCTGTATGTTAACCTTTGAGATTATAATAAACTGTAGATAAGGCTGTACATTCTAAACTAAAGTGTCTTAATTCTATGTTGTTTTGGTTTAAATGTTTGAGTTATCCTTATTGTCACAATTTATTTCTATTCAATTTTGAACATATGTAAATGTTCTATGAAATTCTTCTAAAGGTAAAATAAATGATACATGGCTCCATATATGTTCCTTACAGACAATCTCATTGACCACTAATCAACTGAAAACAAATGACTGAGACCCTTTTGCGAACAATTCTTTTTATGTGAATGGAAAATCCCCTCACATCCCCCTAGGCAGGAGGATTCACCCCTGCACCTGCAGACGTAATAGAGTCCATCTTAAGATGTATTTCAAAGATGGTCAAAACCCTGTCCACAACAACCATCTTTGATGAACTAATGTTTTAGCCAATGGCTACTGTATGAGTGTAACTGGCAAGCTCCACTGACACACTTCTCTGATGTTGCTTTGTAGAGCTGGGAAATAGTAATAATGACCTATAGTGATGAGAAGAGAGCATGAGATAATTACGACATACAGAGTGTTCTCTCTTCCCCCATCTCCCTCTCGCTCTCCCTCTCTCTCTCTATATATATATATATGTGTGTGTGTGTGTGTGTGTGTGTGTGTGTGTGTGTGTGTGTGTGTGTGTGTGTGCATACCAACAGTACAAATGTATTGATAGCCAATTCTTGACTAACAATGGGTTACATTTGAATCAGTCCACTTACATGGTTAACAAACATAAATAAAAAGTAGACATGGTACATAACGTTAATATTTTAAATGTAGTTGAAATTAATCTTTTTAGAATATGCTTGCTTTGACTTATCTAAAGGATGCTGAGTTCATAGTCCCCTAGTGCCAAGACCCTGAGTCACAGAACAACACAAATTATGAAATGACAATAACTATTTTCTTTAATAAATCACTATAGGTGTCATTTCTGTGTATGCTCTGGCAGTGACTCATTTTTATTGGGGGTGTGGTGGGAGATTTCTTCTTTCATCATGTTTGCTTAACTGTGGAGTTTGTATATACAAGTCTTGAGTTAGTAGGCTTGACCCCTCATGTGAGGTACAAGGAAGCTTGCTCTCCTGCAAGAAAATGCTTATAGTTTGGAGTTTTCTCACTGTGTTATTTTGGACATTTTTGATTGGTGGTGATGTTGTTCCTTTTCTCATTGTGTTGTTTTGGACATTTGTGATTGGTGGTGATGTTGTTCCTTTTCTCATTCTGCTGTTTTGAATATTTGTGATTGGTGGTGTTGTTCCTTTTCTTATTGTGTTATTTTGGGCATTTTATGATTAGTAGTGACACTGTTCCTCTGCATCCAATTACTCAGTGCTTCATTTGCCATACTGCTGTTTATTAATTTACATTCTTCAAATAATATAATGTATAATCTCCTTCAATATTGAACTTTATTAGCTATTGCTGAATAAAGCACTAATAGCTACTTAGAAGGAGGCTTTTGACATAGTGCATCTCAAATCTCATTACAGCCAGAGTGCTTGTAAACCAGGCAAGATAGCTGCTTGAGCCCACATTTCTGTATAACTGGCAACAAAAAAAAAAAAAACAAATAAATATAAATGGATCTGATGTTGTCTGCTCCATCCGATTCAACCTGTAGGACTTTGGATCTTACTCGCATCTGACACTGGCATATTCTAAAACCTTTCAGCTTAACTTGGCTCAGCCTCACTTACCCATAAACCCCTTCTCCTCCATCAGCTACCCAGATCTAGTTTGCCTCCATTCTGGTCTGCAGCTTGGTCCTTGGCTCCATGCCTTTTTAAGCTTTTTCTATGCATTTTTTGTGTTGGTGTGGTGAGATCCAGGGTCTATTCAAGATACTTTTTACTATCAAAGAAGACAAAAGACCTCAGACCTATTTTAGACCTGAGCAAGCTGATCCAATTAATCTGAAAGACCATGTTTCAGATGGTCACAGTGCAGTCCATATTGCCTCTTCTGAAGAAGGTTGATTAGGTGTGCTTGATAGACTGAAAGGACACCTACCATCACATAATGGTTGTAACATGTTCTATACCATTAGTTTTGTATTGTCTTGTTTTGCTTTATTTGGAGATTTTCTCCCTAGGCCTCCACTGAAAATTGACATGTATCCAGTCGGACTATCCCAGTCAACAAATGTAAAATAAAATAAAATAAAGATAAATAAATAAATTATGATAGATTGGCAGTCTCAGAAGTTCCTTTGCTTCCAGCTGGGAGCCAATCATTTTCTGTTCAGGGCCCTTCCATTTGGTCTCACCACAACCCTCCAGATATTTGCCAAGTGTATGATAGTGGCCACAGCTTGGCTCCAACTGCAGGGATTTCAGGTTTTTCCATACCTGGATTATTGGCTCCTCATCACCCTCACAATTGGTTTCATTGATAGTGGCCAGAGACTCCTTGCTCCAACTATGTGAAGAACAAACCTTCACAGTCAGTTACCCCAAAGTAAGTCTTTAGCCTGTACAAGTCTTAGAGTTCATAGGGTGTAATTTAGCACAACCCATCAGATCACTAGGCTCCCATCCTCCAAAGTTCTCAATCTTTGAGCTCAGGCCTTATCAGTGCTTGCAATTCCCAAGCCTCCAGCTCATTCACTTTTAAAGCTTTTGTACTATATGGCATCAATAAGGCTAATTCCTCTGGCCAGGTTTCATATGTGGGCTCTGCAATGGATAATGGCTGTATAGTGATCTCTTCTTGTTCATCCTTTACATTTCCTGATATGGCTGATGGGAGTATGTCACAAGCAGATTCGGTGTTGACTGCAGTCTCTGTTAGTTCTACAGGGAAGACCATTTGCAATTCCTTCATCTTCGTCCATGGTCACCATTGACACCTCCCTTCTGGGGTGGGGAGGCATTCCAAAGGGAGAACTGCTCAAGGGTCTTTATCTTCCACACAGGCTCACATTCACATCAATGTCCTGGTAATGAGAGATGTCCTCCTTGCATTGTATGCTTTTCAGGATGTTCCCCCAAGGGGTATGATTGCGGTACATACAGAAAACATGTCAGAGTCTGGTTCCTCAACAAACAGGAGGGAATGCATTTTTAACCCCCTTTGTCTAGAAGCCATGAGGATCATGCAGTGTATGATGTACTTTCAATGATTTCTGGTGGCAATGAATAACCTAGGTAAGGCCTACATTCAAGCTGACAGTCTCAGCAGGAGTATCCTATTGTCTGCTGAGTTGTCCCTGAATCCAGTAGTGGCAGCTTGGATTTTTCAGTGCCAGGGCCTTCCGATTTGTGAACTGTTTGCATCTCCATCCACCACCAAATGAGACAGCTATCATGCCTTTATTCTCTATCCAGAACAGGCACCCAGGGATGCTCTGACATTTGCTTGGCCTTTGTGTCTCCTTTATGCATATCCCTCAGTTTCTTCAGAAAGCAGCCTGTTGCAGAGTTTCCGTGATCCTCATCACCCCCTTTTGGTTTCCCCAAGTGTGGTTTCCCTTCTTGTTGCCTCTTCTAAAACACGCCTCTTTAGGTGTTGGATCAAATTCCAGTTCTTATCTCTTATCCAGCTGGGCTGCATCCATCCAGTCTTCAGTCTCTCAAGTTGACCGCATTGTTCCTCTAGTTCCCTTGATGCATAGGAATCCCAAACTTTCAAAGGGAGTGGTCCATATATTGTACACCAGGAAAGGTAGACTAGTAAATGGAATAGATTTGTTTTAGTGGCAGAGGCTCAGGAACTTGATTCCTTCCTGGGTTCCTTGGAGTCAGTTTTGGACTTTCTAGCTAAGCTGTTTGGTTCAGGCTCCAGCTTTCCTACTATCACAATTCAGTTAGTGGCCATTTTGAAGTTTCATATTGGTAGAGATAACATTTCCTTGGCTTTTCTCAGGATCCCCAAGACATGTTGAAGGGTACTTTTCTTCTTTATCCTCCAGTACAGGATCTGGTGCCTCCTTGGAGTCTGTTCTTTGAACTTTTAGCCTCCTCAGATCTAAAGCTTTTGTCCTGGAAAACTTTGTGTTTGGTGGCAATTATCTCAGCCAAAAAGGGTTTCAGAATTGCAAGAACGTGATTCTTCTCCACCTACTATGGCTTTTCATAAGGACAGATTGTCTACTCATAGAAACCTTTCTTTCTTATCTAAGGTAGCTTCACAGAATAACCTTCACAGTTCAGTTAATCGTCCTGTGTTCTTTCCCAACTTTTCCAACAAAGACGAATACCTTCTGCATTGTTTTGATGTGCATATGCAACTACGGTTTTATCTTGACCATACCAAATCCTTCAGAAAATCTAGCCAGGTGTTTGTTTCATTCTCAAAATCCAGGCTGGGCTCACCTGTGTCTAAAGTAACTTGATCCAAGTGGTTGTCAGATTGCATTCTTTTTGCATACTCTGTCACAGGCAGGTTTCTTTCACAAAAGCCTAGACACCATTGTACTAGAGCTGTAGCTATTTCTATAGCTTTGCTTGTGAGAGTGGTTATGAATGATACCTGTACTGCTACTACTTGGTTGGGTCATCATACCTCTGTGTCTCATTATAACCTGGACATTTAATCTGGGTCCAGGGCTTCATTTGGCTCTACTGTGTTGTGGAAAATATCCTTCCTTAGCTCCTCCCTGGGAATTGCCATGACTGGGGACTCTGTCTCACAGGTTAAAACAGATGGAGCAGGCAACATTGGATACAAAAGTTATGTACTCACTATAACAATCCATGTTGTCTGTCTCCATCCAGTTCAACCTTCCCACCCTCCTGCCCCCAACCTTCTTGTTCATTTGGAGAGTCTTCCCCAGGTGATCGATGGGCAACAGGGGCATTTCTTTCTTCTTGCCTGGAGTCTCACTTTTTCCCTGAAGGTTTCCTTGTATTTAGGCAGGAAATCAGTTGGATATGCTATATCATTCCTTTGATACTTGGGGGCAAACCCAATCTCGAGATTTGATGGAGGAGCAGGGGTTATGAGTAAGGGAGGGGGATCCAAGTCGAGCAGAAAGGCTTTAGAATCGACTGGGGTCAGATCCAAGTCAGATTAAAAGTTCCACAGGTTGAACCAGATAGTGACAAACAGTACAGATTTATTGTAATGGTGAGTACATAACTTTCATTTCTCAGCAGTGAAATAAAGGTTTGAAGAACAGGAGTGACAGAAGAAGCAGCTATCAGCATTCAAAGCTGTCCCATAGATGTAACAGCCTCGCAAAATGTTTTAAAAACTTTAAGGGATAGCTGAAGACATAGAATTAATGAAGTAAATAATGAAGCCAGCAAAAGAAAGATGATTTAATGAAAGAAAAAAGTAGAGAAGCTTAAAGAAGAGAAAACTGCTTTTAGGATGGAGATGAGGGAGTATAATCATAGACTGAAGAAATGGAAAATGTGGTAAAATGCCAAAGCAATAAACTGGATGATTTGCAGAACAGATCCAAGTGAAGAAACAGAAAGCTAGTGGAAATAAATGAATCCATCCAGGAAGAAGAACAGTAAAACTTTGACACGAAGCTAACTAACATTAGATTTGCCCTACCCAGTGATCTGGCAATAGAATGGATATACAGAGTAAGAATAAAAAGTAATACTGGGATTGCATGCTTCCCAATACACACATTAACACGTATACATGGCTACAGAACACAGGAAGAAATTCTGGAAAAAAAATGAATGTAATACCATTTTATGGTATGTTTATGAAAATAATTTACAGCCTTTCTGATTCACTGTATAAAGAAAAAAAACTCTGACTAGTCATATAACACATTGAAAACCATTGTGACCGCTGCCTGCATAAGCTACCCTGTCATGTTATTAGTACAATGGGAAGGGCAGAAACTATTGTTTATCCAAAGGCAATAGTTTGGTATTTCTTGACAAAGCAGGTAATACATGGAATTCAATAAATGCAGACACATAGCCTAATCTCAATCCTTATGCAACAGATGGAATGGTAAATGAATTTGCAAAGATCTAGGGAGAGGAGGTAGACAAACGCGACAAATGTGTATTTCATAGACATGCCTACATCAGAGAAGATGAACGGTGAAAGGGCATGACTGAACTGAAATTACATCATCATGGAAGGCAGAGAGAAGGAAACACAAAGAGACAATAACAGGAATGCAACAGAAGCAACAGGGGCTACAGAAATAGAGAAAAAAAAACTACAGCAATGCAAAGCAAAAGGGTGATCATGAAAATGGTCTAGGAGGAAGCAGGAAAGATGGGGAACAGAGAGAAGTAGAATCAGGGACAGACGGAGAAAAGTAAGTAGTTGAGAACAGTGCAAGTGAGGAGACAGGCTATCTATTCAATAAGGAGACTCAGTTGCCCAGTGCTGGACAGCAGAGGGACTAAGGAAATTGGATTATTCCAAGGAAGGTGGCTGCAAAATGCAATTGAAAAGAGAGTGATGAAGAGGAATTAGAAAACAGACAATCAAGAAATGGCCAAGACCAACAAGGGAATGTTAAGTCAAACTTATGTTAGCTTTGTAGGAATCATAAAATGGCTGCTTATAACTTACCAAATAATACCACAAACTAACATCTTATTATAAAGGGACAGGAATGGGCTCACAGAAATGATTGACTTCAGTCAGCATGAAACAGGGACAAGGGTATGGAGTCTCCTGACTTCCAGATAAGAATGTCTTTCATTTCAAACAAGAGGGAACTAAGGGTATAAATGACGTCAAGAAGGGCAGGAAATGGGATATGGACAGAAGCAATGATAAGACCATAAGTAGAAAGAACTGGGGAAATACTGCAAGAAATAATGAATAAATAAACAAATAAATAAATAAAATAACCAAACTGAAATAAAGGGAAAAATAAAAAAATGTAAGCATTAGCCTGGGGTTATGCTGTGAAGTATTAGACCTTGAAAGAGAAACTGAGGAGAGACAAATGCAGACAAATGAAGCCTGGAGGGGAAATTAGTAAAAGGGCCAGTCAGTGTCAGGGGAATGCACACATCAAGCTGTTGAATGAAATGACACAGTCTAGGAATGGAGGGAGGGAGGGAATGGGGCATAAGGACAAACTAAGAAACCACAATTTATGCTCAGTGGGAAGGCCTTAGTGGTCTTTTAAATGCTTCAATGAAGACTGTCCAGGAAAGGGGAAAGCAAACAGTGCAAGGGATGGAATAAACAAAGTAACCTGAAATATGGGGGGGGGGGGATCTCACTTATTGAAAAGAAAGGAAGCACATGCAAGAATTAAAAGGCGAGGGGTGTGATTTTGCAACAAGAAACAAAAACAAAAAAATAAAGGAAAGCAGATAAGTCATTGAGTTCTGAAAATATGAAAGGAGAATGTGATACTAAAATGTGAGGGGTAAAAGCAGAGGGGCAACTCTCTTCAGGAAGGGATTACAAATAGTCAAAGAGGTAGTAAAAAAAGTGGAGGCAGAACGAAGTTCATATGTCAGTACAGGAAAAATGGAAATGAGTGGATTATAGGAAACATATACGCAGAAAACAAAGATGCAGGATGTTTCTTCAACACCATCTCTGAGACTTGAAAATCGATGTAGTGGGGAGGAGAAAGTCATGGAGGGATTCACTGTCATCACAGAGACAGAGAATGACTATTTGGGAGGAAAAGGTATAGTCAAAGGATAAGGAGGAAAGTAGAAGAAAATAAGAAAGCAGGAGGGTGGGAAGACATCTGGAGAGAAAGTCACAAAAAGTACACCTTCACCAGAACTGCCTTTTGGCCAGTAGAATGGAAAGGATACTTGGAAAGAGACAGATGATGAAATGGGTGGAATTAAGTGAGATTCAGTTGAGACATATATTAGCCTAGGTGGCAGTAATGTTAAGTGTAGGGGTAGGAATGGAGGAAGGAGAGGATGCAAGTTTGCAATAGACAAGTTACAAATGTAAGAACTAGAAAGAAAGGCTAATAATATAGTAAAAAAAACAATAAAAGAAAATGAAACAGGTAAAGAAGCAGTAAGAAGACAATGGCAGGATAGACTGGATGTGGCAATGAGAAGGAACAATAAAGATGGAGTGGCAGAGGAGAAGAAATGAGGAATTAGCAGTTAAGCATCTACAAGGAAGATTACAGAAATACAGAAAAGAAGACAGGAAAGGGTGACAAATCAGAAGGCTGTAGAAATATGAGAAATGGCAATAAATGTGAATATGGAAACAAAAGTAGTCACAGCAGGAGAGGCAAAGCATTGGTATAGGAAAGACTACTGGTGGATTGCATGAGAAGAAGCAAGGTTATAGAAGTCAGGAAAGTACAAAACAAATAGAGGGAAGAAAGGGATAGCAAGATTAAGGACAGAGGAAGCAGCATGACAGAGGATGACAGGGAAAGTGGAGAAATAATTAGAAAATGTTAACAAATATACAGGGCAGAAGGGACTGTACAGAAAGAGAAGAGCAAGATTAAGTGTTAATTTAAAGAAATCACAGCATAGGAGGTCACAAAAGCAGTAAAAGTAATAAATTAAAGGAAAGTGGAGAGAGATGATAGCTACCTGATCAAGTTCTGCAATTAGAGAGAGGAAATAGTCTGGAAAACGTTAAATGAAGAACATAGTATTTTACAACAGACAGGAGAGATCTCAAATACAATGAAGAGGGCAAGATAGTGCTGATTCCCAAAGAATGATAGACAGAAAAGAGGCAAGTGACTACAGACCAATGTCACTAATAAATAATAACATTAAACCAATGGGAAAGACCTTTGAAAGCAGACTGGATGAAGTAGTCCCACAAATAATCCAGAAAGGGCAAAATGTTTTTGTGGAGGGCCATAGCATAGGACAGTAGGAAACTGATGTACAAGGATACAGTGGAGGAGACAAAAAGAGATGGGAAGGCAAGAGTAATCCTTTTCAACATTCTAAAGGCTTTCAATATTTTGAGCATGAATCTTGACTCTGTTTTCCTTCCCTTCTTATTTAATCTTTTTGATATGAGATCATCTCTGCAACATCCTTTGAATCTGATCTCCCACTTTATGTATGTTCTGCATCTCTGATGTTGTTTTGAAGACTTTTTGCCATTTGGCTTCCCTGGTCTGTCACCCTTCCCCCTTCTCCCATACCTTCCATACCTCTTTCTTTGTAATTTCTTTCACTTTTCCCTTCAGGTCTTCATAAATAATTCTGCTTTTACCTTTCCCCTGTTTTTCCCATTTTCCTCATGAAAAATACTCTTTTTTTTTCTTTTTTGGGGTTTCTGCTTCCTATCTCTTCTCCAGCAATTTTTTTTCTGAATCCTGGGTATGCCCACCATTCATTTTGTGTTAAGAAAAAATCCTGTTTTAAATCTTGCTGGACTTTGAACAGTGGCTTTCCTTTCCCCACTCCTGTCATTTATCCCCTCTCTTCTTTTACTTGTTTCTTCCCTATGAATGTGTCCCATCCTCTTTCTTCCCATATGTCTCTTTCTTTCTTTCCCTTTTCTCCATGTCATATCATTCTATCTCTTTAATGTCGCCTTTTCTAACAATCCTGTTTGTACTGTCTCTTCTAGCATTTTGGTCTCCTCCCTTGCTCTCTATCCGCCTAAGTAAGTTATATGTTAAGGCCTGTATGGGTGGGGGTGGGAGTTCACAGCCGCATTTCTTTCTTTTTTTTTTTTTGAGACCCTCCCTTTCTTTTTCTCTAGCCTCCTTTCCATGTCCTTTCATAATTTTAGCAGTTTGGTCTCCACTGAGTCTACTGGCAGGTTTCTTAGTATACACACTATATGTAAATCATCATTGTAGTCATATTAATTCTACCTAATTGTGTGTACCAGTACCCCCTGAATTTTCTCTTTCCCTTTTTCCAAATTATTTTGCGTTGTATCACTAAATGAGTGCCTGTCATATACTCCCAGACATTTGGGATATTCATGTCCCATGAATGTGTCACACTCCTTCATTTCCTTTTCCATTTCTTATCCTGACAACTACCGTCTTTTTCTTGTTGCATCCAGTTCCTGAGACCTTTTCAGATCTTGCAAAATCCGGCAGGATTTCTTGTATGGCAATCTCAACATTCTCTGACATATGCAGTCATCTGCATCCATCAGATACCCTGACTGTACTCCTGCTCTGCTCACCAGTTGTGCTAACCTTTTCCTTACTTCAGCTGCCAGCCCTTCTATGACTAGAATGAAGAGCCGAGGGGAGAGAGGACACCCCTGTCTGGTCCCCCTCCCCACTTTTAGTGCCTTGGAAACTCCTTCATTTACAGTTATTTATATTTCTGGTTCATGATTAATTGTATTTATCAGTCCTTTAAAATTGTCCCTATTCATCTTTCTTCTAGTATCTCCAAGTGGAATTCCCATCTGACTCTATCAAAGGCCTTTAATAGATAAAAAAAAAAAAAACTATCTCTGCTACTATTTCCCCTCTTTTGCTCTTCTCTATCCTTAAACTTAGTACATACAAATTAATTTCAAATTCCTCTTTTCACAAAAACATTCTGCCTCTCGCTGCATTATTCTTGGCAGAATCTCATCCAGTCTCCTTTTCTGGTACTTTCACTATCACCTTAATGCCTATGTTAATTAAAAAGATTTGTCTGTAATCTCCTATTTCATCCTATCTCCTCCCACTTTTGGGATCACCACCACTGTCTCTCTTCATTGCATCTGTTATTCCTCCATTTCACTTATCCTTTTGTAACCCTTCTTCATAACTGTCTGTATTTACTCTCCTCTCTATTTGTAGTTACCAGGTTATCAATTTTGTCCCATAGTTTTGTGCCTTCCATTGTCATCATTGCATTTATGATCTCCTCTATCATGAATTCCACAATTATTTTCTGTCTGTCTTTACTTCTTCTACTTGGTTCCACTGTCTTCCTTCTGGGACTTCACAATGGACTTTCCTTTTCCTCCTCCTATTCCTGGTATATTTGTTGGCAGTATTCCCTAAAGACTTCTCTAAGCCTGCTGCCCTTTTCCAAGATCTCTTCCCTTTTTCCTTGGTACTGCTCTCCCACCTTTTCCTTTTTTAGACTTCCTTACTAGATATTTTCCCAGTCTTTCTGCAGTTTTTCACTAGTTGTCTTCCCAGCACTGCTGCTCTCCTTCCACTGCAATTGGTACCTTTCTTTCATGTTCAGCTTTTACCATACCTCTCAACCTGGAAATATCAAAAATCTGGACAAAGGCCCATGAAAAATAGGTACAAATCTGTACACTGCTTAACACAACATTTGCATACATAATTATGCAGCCCCGCCCACTCCAATGGAATTGTGGGATACCCATTTTTAAATGCAAACTGAAGAACAGACAACCAAAATATGATCATGAAACACAAAATAAGAAAAACAATCATGTTTAATTTATATTAATATTTGAACTTGTGCAAAACAAAAATACAATATTCTTTTATAAAAAATAAGATTAACTGGGTACGGCAGCTGCACGTCAGTGTATTATGACAATGGAAGTGTGTGTATAAAAAAGCAATTATCAGCTGTGTCAGAGGCATTAAAATATTCTCCTTGCAGGTATTCACCTCCACTGTATTTGACTGAATTATGTCAGAATCAGTAATCCTTTATATGATCAACTATTTCCTGAATTGTCCCTGCTTTGCAAATTCCTGACTACTTTAATGCTGAAGAAAGCTTATATTGCAAAGCTCCATTGAGTTTTCTGTAAGACTGGCCTATATAAAAGTCCAACTAGAAATGTGTAACACATGACGCATGTCAACAGATGATCTAATCTGGTCATTAATAAAATAACTAATGTTATGTCACTAGACTAGACTGCTTTTATAACCACTTTGGGTTAGAGATAAAAAAACATAATAAACAGAAGAGTCTGAGATATAAACACAGCAGGAGGTTTGCCAGAAGGCATTTCTGAGATCTGCTTTGCTTTTAAATCTGATAACCTTCAATCACACCCTTCCAAGGACAAACCACAATGAAATGTTCAAACTACACATTTGCTAATGCTTGTATATGTATATATGTGCATGTGTTGAGGTGTGGGAGGACTGTGTTTACAAATCTGCAAAAGTATTTTCAAATTTTTCATACTTAGCAAGAGAAACAGTTGTTTGTTGGTTGCTTTTCTTAACATTTTGCTTCACATCAAACTAGGGTTGCCACCTTTTCAAATGCTTAGAATGGGACAGTTGTGGTACAAACATCAAATTCTGCTGCCCAAAACATACCCATGGCCAGTGCAAAGGACAGAACTTTAATTTTTTCCATAAATAACAGCTTTTTCTTGTAGCATTTTAGTTGCGTATTCTGTTTCTTATAACATTTAAGTGTTTCAGATACAGTATAACTGTTTTATGCAACTATTACATAAAATATAGGAAATAATTTTGTCCTAAAATCTCAGGACATTTGCCATTTTTAAATTTTTTTTGCAGAACACAACTGCCCAAAGAGGGACTGTCCCCCGCAAAGTGGGACAAGTGGTAACTCTACATCAAACTGCCTATTCAGAATGACTTCCTTCCCACTAACTGAAGCAAGCATAATTGCAAACAACATGTGAATTTGGGGGTCAATTTTCTGAAGACTTTCTGAGCTATAGGTTGCCAACAGCACTGTAAATTGTAATTATCTGCATGTAGCATTGCAGCGGCTGCGTGTCTACAAAAGCTAAAATGATGACATCATGACACAGATAAAGAGAAAAACAAAAAAAGACTATACTGAATTAAGCATAGCTACAAATACATAAAAAGCAATTTTCTAGCTGATGAAATACCAGCCAACATGCCACAACCCATATTCTGCATATTACATCATGATCAAACATACTTTTTAACTTTGGTAAGAGAAATCACAACCTGAGTGTACTAGCACATCTAGAAAAACAAATAGGACCTGAGCTAAGAAAAGTTCTGAGGGCTGAAAACATGTTGCCCAGTGTTCATCACTTCTGAATAAGTACCCATCAATGATCATTTAGCTATCACCCCTTCATAACCTAGAAGTAGTGTCTGTTCAACTTAATGCTTGGATGTTTACTATATTAATTCTTCAATATGAATGCACCATCTCAGGCACAATACAACTACTATCCAGACCAGAAACACTAACACTATTAACATCTGCAGATATTGGATGCATTTTCATGTAAAACAAAATCAGATAAATTGTCAAACAAAAAAGAAAAAAGGTAAAAAATCATCAACTAAACATTTTGCCTGACTACCAAAATAATATATTAGACTGCCTGTAAACAATAAATAGCTCAGTGACAGTGCACGCAATCACTGGACTTCACCTGTAGATCATCTTCATCATATATAGCATCTCAAGACTTGGGGAATCGCAGGAGATGAAAGTACATGGCTTTGTGACAAACTTATACCCCTAGATTTCCTTAGTATTACTTTTCTGCTGCTACAGGGCACGCATACCTTTCAACGGGAGCTGTTTATAATCTCAAAATACTGAAATGTCAAATTTCAGTATCTTGAGACTATAAACCCGAATGTTTAAAACAGTGAACGTTCATAATCACGAATTCGAATATCTAGAATTCATGGTTATAGACTTGCGCTACGAGATGTCCAGGATTGTGTGTTTATGGTGCATGGTTCCATGTGTGGATCTAGGTGTTTCAGGTAAGTGAGTGTTTTGTAAGGGATTTGAGTGGGGATTAGAGTGTATTTGAGTATGCTGATATGTTTGATGTGTGTGTGGGACTGGAGAATGTGCATGTGTGAGTTTGCTTTTGTTTCCTGTTTGTACGATTTCGGAGTTAGCATATATAAGTAGGGGGGGTTCAGGGGGGGCTTGCTTATGTGTGTATGAGTTGTGTATGTGTGTAGTTTTTTTTTTGTTTATGTTGTGATGTGGGTGTTGTGGTGTATGTATGGTGTAGTGTATGCAGTTTGTTCGGTGTTTTGAATTTCGTGGTTTTGTAGTTTTGTGGATTCGGTTTCATAGTTTCGAGATACTGAAATTCGATGTTTCAGTATTTCGAGATTATGATGTGAATCCCTCTCAACTGTCAAACTTTTCACAGAATGTCCAGATTTGTACCTCATATTTTTGGTCTGGCCCCCATAAATTTTGCATTTTTTCTGGCAAATCACCAAGACTAAAGTCAATAAATAATGACATACATTTGAATTTCAGACTTCAAGTTCACATCCTTCAGAAACTGCATGCTAACACAAATCCTGTTATTTTGTTAACTTTCTATGTTTATAAGAGCAATATTTAAACTCCTTCCCTATTTTTGGACCTTTGTTCTCCCATTATTTTAGGTTTTGTCCAGATTTCTTGTCCTAATCGGTTGAGAGGTATGGATCACAGTCTCCCTGATTATGCGACTTTGTCAGTGCAAAAGGCAACAGCTTTTTTTGTAATATATATATATATATATATATATATATATATATATATATATATATATGTGTGTACACACAGACACACACACACACATATATATATATATATATATATATATATATATATATATATATATATATATATATATATATATATATATATATATATATATATATATATATATATATATATATATATATATATATATATATATATATATATATATATATATATCACACACACACACTCAATTAGAGCACTCATTTGAACTGCCTGCTGTATCAGTTGATTCAGACCCAGCCAACATTGTTTAGAAGCTTGCACTTCTGAACTGGTCTGAAAAAATAAACTACAGTTAAGCAAGTTGTTAAGCTTGTGCATCAAATGGCTGCAGAAGAGCCTCACAATAATACAATTTAAGTGTGACAGACATAACATTCATGTGAGGTGATGACCACTATTCATTTATGTCAAAATCTGTTATATCACATTCCTAAAAGATACTAAAACGCTTGTTGTAAGAGGATTCACTGGAAAAAAAATCATACAAATAAGAGATAAATGTGCATGGATCTATTGAATTAGCTCATATAAATTAATTACTGTAAATAATCTACAGCACTGTGAAGTATGTTGTTACATAAAAAGCATGCTTTTACCTTCCTCGTAACTGTTCAAACACTATAGAATGTAAAGAATAAATACATAAATCTGCCATACCAAATGTATGTGCATTTTACTCCAGGAACCTGTCTGCTTGCTGTTTGAGCTTTCCCGGTGCTGAATCAAAAAGAAACAGGTAAACATCTGAAGTAATTGTGTTTTTAAGATTTTGTCCAATAAAGACATTCAGTATATAAAAACACTTATCCAAGCAAATATGACAAAGGAGAGTTTTATCTGCATATGCTATTTTAAATACATTTCATTTTAACTCATGCACCTTACCACTCTATGTGGAGAGTGATACTCTTAACATTTTTGCTTAGCAAATCCCCACTGATAATTTGATATGTTTGCAGTATGGACCTTTTATGGAACCCTTAATAAAATGCTGTTGAATGTGAGTACATATATAAAGCAATGCACAGCATAATTTATCATTTCTCGCTTACACAGGAATAGCTAAAAACAGAAGCACCACTGCTCTTTGACCCAAGTCTGACTGCTAGTGCTGCACTGAAATGAACGGGTTATGGCTTGCTTGGGGTCGGGGTAGCCTTGTAACTGTAAATCAGACTTTGTTCTAATTAAAAATAAAAAAAAAAACACTGTTGGGTCTGTTGCTGCTCTCTCAGGGTCCCTGTGTAGTCCTACTCCAGTCCCCGAGACCTGACGTGACCCGCTCTAAACTAACTCTTTCTGACTGACTTTGCTGCTGTCTTAGTCTGTGACAGCTGTCGGCTCTGTAAATGAAAAAAAAGTGCTCTTCACTGGCCTTTAAGGTAGCAGCCAATGGAATTTCCACCAAATGGAAAATACTAAAGTGTATTTAAAGCAGAAAGTTCTGACAAATGCAAATGACTTCTATGAGGAAATAGATTGTGACCATTCAACAACTGAACAATAAGCTGTGATGTTTCAGCATGGTCTGTGTTAGACACAGGAATAAATGTCATGCTTAGATCTAGTAAAACACTTTTATATAGATGGAAAATACTGCTGCTCAGTCATCCTTGTTTTTAATAATATCTAAACTATAATTACTAGCCTCCAGACTATTTGCCTATCTTTCTCTGCCAAATAAAATTGCCATCATTTGTTTTCTTTGCTGAATGCCACTTGTTGATTGTTATGCTAAGTTTGCTTTGTAATTATTCGTGTATCTAAACCATGTATTGTACTATGCTTGCAATCTGTATGTATTGTGTATGTATTATGGAGCTTTTCTCCCCGAGAATCCACTGAAAATGGGCTCCGCAAGCCCAGTGGACCTCCCCGGTCATCTAACTGGAATAAATAAATAAATAAATAAATAAATAATATAAATAAATAATTCCACATAGTTTACTGCATGCATTTGTTCGTGCCTTTCAGTTTCAGCACAGTAAGACATCTCGTGTACACAGTTAAACTTTAAAGTAGCTATAATTACGAGTCCTGACCCAACACTCTCTAAACTAACTCTCTGACTGACTGACTCTGCTGCTGTCTCAGTCTGTCCTCTCTGTAAATAAAAAGAAGTGATCTTCACTTGTCTTTAGGTTAGGATAGATGCAAGCCTGCAAATAAAGTCTGAGATACATATTGCTGCTGCCACTACATAAACTAAAGCCAATGAGTCAGTCATACCCCTTGAACCCTCAGCCAAATTCTGACAGGCTGGCAAGCTGCTCATGACACTGATGTCATCATGCACATAATGACATCAGCGGAAAATTGCTGAGTGGAAAAAAATTTAAAAAAGGTCAGGAAATAATCGGAAATAAAGGGGCCTATCGGAAATTCATGGCAACCCATTATTTGAATCTCAAAATCGTTAAATGCCGAGGAATTTGTCATGAGTGAGAGGTATGGCTTTTACTGCTGCTTCCTCCATCCTTAGTGATTCTGTCTATACCATGTTTCCACATTTCCTTTTGTTCCCTGCTCAGTTCACCTTTCAGTTTTCTTATCTCCTCCTCATCTTGCCTTCTTTTCTACCCATTCTCTCTTTTGATTTATCCACTAACTGCTAATTTGATTCTATCCCACCAGTGTTTTCCCATTTCTGTCTTGTCTATAGTGTTCTCCTCCACTGTCTTTTGCATAAGTTTTTGTAATTGCTTTTTTTATTGGTTTTACCAATTGTACCTAGTTGATCTCCAGCCCAATATTCTCTCTATCAGTTCATTTCTACCCTTCTTTTCACAGCTGCATTGTCCAGTATGTATATCTCCTTATATATTTTTTCTCCACCATTTTTAGAGTTTCCTCTTTACCTAGTATATTCTGTCCAGTCTACTAAATGATGTAGTTTTTGGTAAATGAGTACTCAGTCTTCGCATAGAGTCTTCACTCTCCATATATACACTGTCCTTCTTTCGTGTTCCTTTCTATGTCTCTTTTCTTTTATTTATTTATTTCCAGTATGATGACCAGCAAAGTCCACTGGGTCAAGTTGAGCCCATTTTCAGTGGAGGTCCAGGGAGAAAAGCTCCAAAAGCAGTTAACTGAATATAACATAAGTACAGTATGGAATATACAGTATACAAAATCATAAATATACAATTTAAAATACAAATACTAAATCAGGGAGTATATGTTTAAAAACACAAAAGTTAAACTATAGATAAAGTCTAAAGTAATACAGAGACTATAATTAAAAGTACAAATCATAAAGTATTTATACAGGTTTAGTGTGTGTTCTAACAATAATGCTAGTCATCGGAGGTGATAGCAGATGAGATTGAAGGGAGGCTTGAAAGAGATGACAATTCTAATTTAGGTGTGAAGGGAGAAGGAACAGTCCCAGTTTGAGGTAAGGTAAGAATGGTGGAGAGGTTTAAAATTAGAGTGGTTGTGAGTAGAGGAGGGAGGGGGGATTCCATAGTTTATATAAGGAGTGTGATAGATGTAATTGGCCAGGAGGGTGTAGGGGTTTATAGACTTTAAAGAGGTTTTGGTTTTCAGATCTAAGAGTATGACTGGGGAGGTAAGGGTTTAAGATAGATGAAAGAGAGGGGCAGATGGAGGGTTGGAATACGAGTGTGTGAGCAGTGGTGAGTTGTATGAATTTCAGATAATTAGGAAGCTCAAGCCAGTTTAGGGAGTGGAAGAAATGGTAGTGATGTGTGGAGTATTTGGACTCTGTAGCAAATTTACAGGGTTCATCTATGTACTGTACTCTCTTTGCCACCAGCCTGTCTTTTTATGAAGTGTAGTATGACATCTAAGACCCCTCCAATGATTTCCTTTCCACCCCTGTTTTATCTGATCCCAGTCTTCAAAGAACCTACTGTAAAACTCCTCTGTATCCTTGTTTTGGACATACAATTTCCTATTGTCCATCTCCTTCCATTTATTCTTCCTTATCAAATGATCCATCTCCCCACTCCACTTCCCTCTTGCTACACCCCTGTTTTATTGTCTATTTCTTATTTGGGGTACTGTAGGCTTATGATCTTCCCTCACTGTCTTACCTTTAATTTGTTCTCCTGGAACAGAGTCACATCTCCTTGCATCCTATTCATTCTCATGTGTACTTTTTTTCTTTTACTTGGGTGTGAAAGCTGCCCCCATGTTACAGGTTACCACTTTGAGTATGTCTTTCCTTTCTTATCTCTATGGTTTTGAACACCTCTCTCCACACTGCTGCCTTTGATTGGCTCTCCTCTCCTGGGTTTCCCTGCTGAGCTGAACCTTCTATCCTTTGGTCTTTGAGTGCCTCTAGACTTGGGTCATTCACCTTGCCGTTTTTCCCAGTTCTATTTTGGCTCCTTGCTTGCTTTCACTTCTCCAGGATTGCCTACCGTAAGTTGCTTGCTCCTGCTTATCTCTCCCCCTTTTCTATATTTGCTACTTGTTTATTTTGCATTTGATCCTACTTTTGTTAGAGTTTCATGCAATTTCATGCATTCCATTTCACTCTGCTGTAAGACATTATAGTCAACCCTAAGCCTGCTGTTTCATTATTTATTTATTTATTTATTTATTTTTTGCTTTCTCCATTTTTCATTCAGATGTACCACAACACATTTGTGCACTGCTTTAAAGAGAAAGCTTACTGTTTATGAAAATACAAAGAATACAAAATATGGAGCATTAAAAGAAAGATTATATGGTAACAATCTACACCCACATACCTCTCAACTGTACCAAATTCCTCTGTATTTCCTGGTTTTGTGGGAAATTTACCAGATACAGACTGGAATAATATTGAATCAAGAACATTAGTAAGGACATTATTCACAACTTTTATTCAGGAACAACAATTGCTTCAGATTGTAAAAAAACTACCAGGGGATGGAACATACTAGACATTGTTTGTGTTTCTAAAGATATTACTGTTACATCAAGTCAAGTTTTACCAACGTTGATGTGTAGTGATCATGGGGATATAAAGGTTAATTTGTTGCTAGATAATTCTGCCAAACTGAAGTCTAAACCAATGCACAGAAGGTTAATTACAGACTATATGGAAGCAAAACAGTCACTATGTAAAACTAACTGGAGTGAGGTGTTCAGTGGAAAAACTGCAGATGGAATGAGAAAAGTTTTGAAAGAGATCTATAAGAACAAGATATCTAATTAAGGTGAGAGACAAAAAATAGAAGAAATGGAAGAGAGGGCGAACTACAACCTTGAAAACTGAAATAAACATGCTGGACAAAGTGATTAAGCATAGTGTGAGACAAGATCAAGAAAAAAATTGAAGAAAATTTATATAAAGATATTCAGCATAATTTTTATAGATACATAAGATGTGAAAGAAGTAAAGACACACAAATTGATAAACTGTGTGCAGATTCTAAAATTTATTCTCAGACACAACAAATTATAAATATATTTACAAAATCTTATGCAAAACAGTTTGGCGCCACAAAATGGGTGATGTTGTCCTAGTGACATCCAGGTAACCCCAGATACTGGAATCAAATTAGATTATATTGAAAAAGAACTGTGCAAACTGGATCCAAACAAAGCACAAGGAAGAGACTGAATTAGTAACAATAACCTGAGAGCACTTCAGCAAGAACTTATGGTGCCATTATAGCTATTATTTTCTAGGTCATATAAATATGAGGAGATTCCTCAAGATAGGAGACATGCACTCATTAAACCAGTCTTTAAAGGAAAGAGGAGTAGGACAAACCCAGAGTCATACAGGCTTTTAAGTCTACTTTCATGTTGTAGAAAAATAATGGAAAAAAGCTAAGATTGGATTAGTTGTTATAAGAATTGGATAGGTTGGGACAATATATCACCATACATATGCTGAAAATAGATCTATAATCACCTGTGACATAATGTTCGATAACAATATAATAACAGCTATGAATGAAAAATTTTGCTGTGATGTAATTTATATAGATTTAACATCAGCATTTGACAGAGTCATACACAAAACACTGATCAATAAATTAGTACAGCTAAGTTTTGATGTACTCTTGATAAGATGGAAAGCTGCATGGTTTACAAATAAGATATGGTAAGTATCATACAGCAATTGGACAGGTGAAACCCTTGGTTAAAGTCAGACCCCCGGATTCAGCAAGCTCCGCATGGAGTGCAGGAATAGTGCAAGAGCTGCTGCACACAATATAGCTGACAAGCGAGCCAGGAACGAGCTCCCGGGACGTGGACGAGCACTCCTACACTATTCCTACACGGACACCACTGCTGTATGCTAATTACCCCATTTTCTGATGAAAACTATGCAAATGAGGTGAATTAGCGATCTAGGAAGCAGGCAGACATCTGTGCAGGAATAGTGTAACCTGCAGAAATGTATTCGATTACTAACAGAATACATTTCTGCAAATTACAAAACGGAGGCATGACAGCTCCAAAGAAAGCATGTATACAATATATTTGGCATGCCAATGGCCAAATATATGGCCACTGGAATGAGAAATAGTTGCAAAATTATAAAAAATAATTTTTATTTTTTGTGGCCGATTTCGGCTGTTTAAGTGTTAAGGCAGTGGTGCACAAATGGGATCGGCCCAAAAATAAGAAAAAAAGTCAGAAATAATCTTTTAAACCCAAATCAGCATTTTGCCATGATAGTCAATCGCATGCATAAGACAACAATACCATGGAATAGTCGTTGCTAAGGGGAAAGTTCAGTGTGAGTGTGGTAACTATGAATTAGCATTCTGTTTTATGCAAATGAGGGGATTGATACTGAATCATAGATTTCCTCTCAGTGTTAGCTTGCACCCAACCGTGTAGGTGCAGCAACTCTATGGTATAAGAGGTAGATGACCTTATAAGGGGGAGTGTCATGCATGTTGTAAGGTTAATGGAGCTCTGTGGCCCGTATTTGCCCTTAGCTAAACACAGTTAAGGAAGGGTGTGTGTCTGAGGCTGCTTAGCAGTATTTACATTGCCAAAAGGTTTAAAAAAAAAATAAAAAAAAAACAGGAAATAGCAGCTCTGTTCACTTCTGAGCACTGGGTATGTGCGCTGTGCCTTGGGGCTTAAAAGGGGGGGGGGCAATAGGTAGGGGAAAGCAGCAGTAGTAAGGCAATCAAGGAGAACTAGCATAGCTGGTAGGTGAAATGTATCAGAATCAGCCAATTACACATGGAGCAGCCTAGCACACAGCTATAAATTATGCAAACACCTTCCAGTCTGTTTTTTCCCACAAACTATACGCCACCAGTGTACATATATGAGGAAATTTTACCTGAGAAAACTAACAAACTGTTAGGGGCTGCTGTCACTCTCATACATCAATATGTGCAAGAGGCTGAGGGTGGTGAGGATGTGAATGCTGATGACCAACCCACAGAGAGGAGAAGGAGAAGAGTGTACAGACCGAGGGTAACCTACCAGGGGCTACATGAGCTGGAGATAGTGGAGCACTATAGGGTGGACAGGGACATTCTACAGCAAATTGTTGAGCTGTGTCAGCCACGCCTCAAACACAGAACCAGCAAAGGGGAACCCATCCCAGTGAATACCAAGGTATGTCTAGGCTTATGAATACTAGCCACAGGTACCTTCCAAAGGCCAACTGGGGATATCATGGGGATCTCACAGGCATCAGCATCCAAGGTACTCCACCAGTTCTTGGATGCCATGTCAGCACATGCCAGTGAGCACATATATTTCCTCAACACCCGTGAGGCATTGACCAGCAATATGCATCTCTTCCACCAAATAGCAGAATA
Organism: Protopterus annectens; assembly: GCF_019279795.1. Taxonomy (NCBI): domain Eukaryota; kingdom Metazoa; phylum Chordata; order Ceratodontiformes; family Protopteridae; genus Protopterus; species Protopterus annectens. Next base: position 1,759,223,991 of record NC_056741.1, on the reverse strand, counting down.
CCCTGAGGTAGTGGGTGCTATAGACTGCAAGCACATACATATCAAAGCACCACCTGGTGAGTGGCGTAGGGTCTATATAAACCACAAGGGCTTTCCCTCCATCAACTGCCAGGTTGTATGTGATGCCCAGGGCATTATCTTGAGTGAGTGTGCTGGCAGCCCTGGAAGCTATCACGACTCCCACATCTGGCATATGACACAGCTGTACAAGTTATTTGCCAGTGGGGACATCCCATATGGCCACCTAGTGGCAGATGCTGGTTACACACTGGATCTGTAGCTGATGACACCCATCAGAAATGCACACACACATCAGAACAAGAACTCCATAATAAGGCACACGCACAAACCAGAATCATAAAAGAGCATGTGTTTGGGATGCTCAAGTCACAGTTCCACTGCCTGGACATATCTGGTGGAGCCTTGCAGTACTCTCCAGCTACATGTACACAAATGTTCATAGCATGTGCCATGCTACACAATATGATCCTGCAGAAACAGCTGCAGCAGGAAGAACATAGGGCAAGGCCACACAGCCCCCAACCATTTGCCAAAGCCATCACAGTCACAGAGGGACTCGGAGGATGAAAAACTTGAGCCTGCCCATGTAAGCAGAAGGAGGCATGCCCAGTATCCCCAGGCTTTGGCAAAGAGGCAACGCATAGCACATACACTGACATGGTAGGGACCCAGGGAGTGACACCTCTCTCTGACTCGCACATACAGTAAAAGGGATGCCAAACATGGCACTACCTGTGCTTTACCATGTATACGGAGTATACTGTGTGCATCCAACATAGTCAGCCCTCCAGCTCCATCCTCAGTACTGGCACATCCCAAGGTAAGTCACTCTTCATATCAATTGCTGAATGGAGTAGCATCTTCTGATAATTGTATCTATGGTATGGACGTGAGCATGCAAGGGAATCGGGTGGCTGAATGGGATGGCAGCAGATAGTGGACACCTATATGGGCAGCATGAAATCCATAACAAATACTAGTGTCAACATACTAGGCAGTACTGGACAAGGTGACAAATCCCACTGCAGTACATGTGGTGGCCCAAATGTGTGTCCATAGGACACACACATCCATGTCAGTGAGGCTCTCATACCCACCACCAGCCTCAGTCAGCAGGACAGGTGTAGATTACCATAAAGAAAGGCTGGGCTAAGGCTTCCACTTGATGTAAATGTTGAACAGCCCCCCTTCAGACCTACACAGATGGACTACAGTAGGTCTAGCAGTTGTATGTTAATTCTGAAGGGTAAGAAGTCTGAAACTGAAACTGAAATGTAGGTCAATAAAACCTAAGATCTGTACTCTACTGATATGCCTCCAGTCTGCATGATAGGTCAGAATACAAAATGAAATGGAAGCCAACAGAGTACCTGAAATACCAGTACAGTCATAGCAAATGTTTAAAGTCATCAGGTGTGTCCCCCCCGACAATCCTATGTAGAAATGCAGTGACATGTATATGTGAGTTAATAACAGTGGAGCACAGATTACCTGAGCTGGCCCAATCTACAGAATAGATTGCTGCATATGTACAATATACAGGGGTCCATGTGTTAGGTTGTTGTGTGTTCAGTATTGCTTGGAAGTGGTCAGCATGTAGGCATGGAGGGTTGTGTCTCAGTGGCCTATAGCCAGTACTATTGATGACAGGGCTATATTCTGAAAACTGCAGTGCCAGCCACAATACTTCTCAGCAATACCCATGCCAGCAGTCATCCATACCCACTGTCCAGATGTAAATATCTGTCACCGTCTGAAAGATGGACATGCCATGAATGTGGGCCCGGGCATACACACAGTACACAGGTGGAAGTACCCTAGACAAAGTACATAAAATGTAACTGTCAGCTGCACACACTTTGGAATTGGACATACAGGTTAGCAGCACATTAGTTGTCCGTGTAGTATGGAATACTGATGTAGTCTGGCCAATCAGTGGCAGACCACAAAAGGCACAGTTATGAAGTAATGAGAGACTGACTATGTCCCCACACAAGGCAGCATGAGAGGAATTTCCCAGATATATCTGTGAGTCAGCTGCAAGAAGCTTCCATATCACACATGCACTCATCTCACCCCACCACACCATTCCTATAGCCAATTGCACAGAAACACACTCCTGTAACTAAGCACTTCATGTGGGTGTTTCCTTTACTTTCCTTTACTGTGAGCAGGACTTCATTTGGGTGTCTGACAAACAGTATCACAGATGGTAGTTGGAAATACCTCTTACAACATACACTGTGGAGACAGGCCAACAAACAGGAGGGGGATGTTCCTGACATGGGGACAGAATGTAAGTATAGCTGTTCTACATTTAAAGTAATGTTGGTTTAACAGGGTTTGTGTAGATATGGCTGTTCTACATTATTTAAAGTCTGGCATGGCAGTGTTATGTGGTTGAGGAAACTCTCATCTCTAGGGATATCTGCAGATTGGCCAGAGTTTTGAGTCTTAGGTGTGGTGTGTTACTCACATATTTCCTATCTTTAGAAATGCAGCAGCATACTCTGATGATTGCAGTCAGTACATGGTGACATCCATGTTTACTGACTTCATATCCCTCAGAAGAGATCTGTCACAACAAACCCTGTTACACCAGTATTTTTTTCAGTTTATCACAGCAATATGGCAATATTGGCCTTGTGTTTGCCCCTCTGTCCCCAAGTCTGTCAGCCTTTGTCCATATGTCATGCAGTAAAAGGTGCATATGTACAGTATATCATTATTTACTGATATCATTCCTGATAACAAGCCAGTGGTATATCAGACTACTAGACATGTTATGTATTGTAGTCTGTACAGTAGTGAGGTCTGTGTACTTATGGTGATTGTTGACAAAGTGTCAATATTGTGTAGCAGTGTATTGTGAATATATTACTTGGCCTATGCACAGACTGTGGTAGATGTCAGTGTTCTTGGTCCTGTTCTACCTGACGTTGCATGCTGCTCCAGTTTCTGGTACCCTATCAGTGATATGTTTGTAGGGCCAGACCGAGGCATGTCCCATACCACAGTCAGGCATCAGACTACACTGTGAATTGGGCCAGTATATGTAGGGTTAGTGTGTGAGTGGCAAATACAAGGATGGTTTTGTTCATACAGTCCATATACTGTACTATTAATTAGGCTTAACATAATATGACTGTGAGTGGTTGAGAATGGTTGTGGGTATGCACTTTCACGCTGGTATCTGTTACTCTGTGCTGTTACATGGCTGTAGGGCCTGCTATATTTGCAAGTGCATGTGTATTCCCCCATAGGAAACTTGGGTCAGTGTTGTGGCAGTCTGCCTGTAGTTTACACAGTGCTTTGTGACATGCCTAGCAGCTCAGTGTATTTACCTAGTGTGATGGTATGTCCAGATATTTGTCAAATGTACTGTTGCCTGGTCACCATACTTGTGTACTTCTGAAAAAGCAGTGGGATGCTGTGAAGATGTATGTCACTAACTAGTGGGAAGTATGTGGGCTTGGGACTTCTGCATCTCCGGTTAATATGTGCTAGGACAGACAGGAGGGTGTGAATGCATCAACTGTGTGAGCTTATCTATTCCAATATTTGTGTGATATCCCCATTTACATGGCTGTAAACATCCCCTTTGTCAGGCTTCGTCCACATGTCTTGCTCTAAGGAGTTTTGTGTATACCTCTGGAGTGACCAGATTGTTTCAAACTGTCCACGTTTATTGGTCATATTTCAGCTGTATTCCACAGGATCATTACTATGATTTGTGTGGTACTTCACTATAATGATTTTATGCTGTCAGTAACTGATGGCATACATGTTAGTATCAGAAGTAACTTCCTACATGTCTGTTGACACAACCCGTTACTGTAGCAACATTCTACATTTATAGCTGCAATACTTAAATTACATTCCCTTGCACTAAGAGATTGTGACTTATGGTGTTGAGGTATGACTCCACTACATGTTATGGGCATATGTTATAGGTTCATAGGTTCATAGGTTGGTACTAGGCTATCAGTCCTAGGGCCTATACAAGCCTAGCCATAACAATTCCCTGGCTATTTCTTCCTACACTATTTACTTCCCTATATATACATATATGTATTCACTTTGCTGTCATTGCAGAATATATATATATATATATATATATATATATATATATATATATATATATATATATATATATTCACTTTGCTGTCATTCCAGAATGCCGACAACCATATGACCAACGCCATATGATCGACATTCAGAATGCCGACAATGCGGAACTGGCATCTCACTGTAGTGTGTAATGGAAAGATTTCCATTCCTGCACTGTAGTGTGATCTCAGAGTTGGTATATTAAAGTTACGGGGGGGTGCAGAAAATTTCTTTTCTTTTCTTTTCTGTGGACTTCTTACAATGTCGGCATTCTGAATGTCAATCATATGGTGTCGGCCATATGGCTGTCGGCACTCTGGAATGTTGGCATTGTGTAGGGGATCCATACATATATATATATATATATATATATATATATATATATATATATATATATATATATATATATATATATATATATATATATATATATATATATATATATATATATATATATATATATATATAAATATATGTGTGTGTGTGTGTGTGTATGTACATGTACACACATATCTACACATGTGTATATATATATATATATATATATATATATATATATATATATATATATATATATATCAAACATGAGTGCTGTATATACCTTCTCAGATGTATCCCACCATATTTATTTGATATTTGTATATTTAGATATAAAAACATGACTATTTTCACTAACAAGTAGTAAACAATTGTAGTAGTAAAAGCTATTCACTAATATTTAGTACGTGTACTGAATTATATATTTGAACAAGCAACAGACATTTGTACAGCTGAAATGACTTAGTGCTCTGACTGTAGTCTAGAGAGTCCTGGGTTCAAGACCTGCATGGCCTGCTTATTTTGCTGCTAGACAGAACAAGGACTGTTGGATACAGAGTGGTTAAGGCAGTTTTGAGCAACTTTAGGCTGGTTTGTACATGTTTACACGATGGTAAGTGGTGCTAATGTACGGTTAAATGAAAAGGCGCTTACACTATGTAGGCTTCACTTACCACTGCGCAAATGTGCATAGCTCAGCCCTGGTAACCAGTGATCACATTCCAGTCTGATAAAATAGCAGAGTAATGACATCTTTAATAAGTGTATTTAATTCCATATACATAACACGCTTCTATGTGCTGTCATTACAGTAGCAAGGGGTGTGAGTATACTGTATGGGACACCTGAGTATACATGGCTAGTACCACAATCTTTTCTCTTTGTATGTGCTTCATACATGGGTAGTATCCCAGGTTATACGCAGTCACACTTGTGTGTGTTATATCATTACGTTACTACTTTTAACAGTGCTTTTCCAAGAAAGAGTAGATTACAGATTGTAGTACTGGAACCATACACCCCTGCATGCAAAGCTGGACTCTGAGTACTGACTATCGTGTCCTTGGTGTGTGAGCTGTATGTTATTAAGTATCTTCTATCGGATATTGATCTGATATGTGGATATTAACTGTAAAGTACTATGTGTTTAGGACATGTCATTGAGGGCTGCTGTCATATAGTAATGACATACCTATCAGTGTCAGATGTCTCTCTGTCAAAACATTCATTCTAATGCATAACCTGTTGGCTAGCTAATTTCTGTCTGTCCTCTGTACAGATGTGCAGATGTCAGGTATCCATTTTGGCTGCATACAGACGATCTATGACTGACTGACACTGACATGTCTGCCCAGCTGTGTTATGAATGCCACAGCTAGGAAACCCCACCCTGTATGCACCACATACCATGGATACCTCAACCAGACTACCACAGTCAACAGAGCATGCTTGGGTGCAGGTCTCTAACCCAGACACTGGCCCTGTTATGTAATATATGTTGCATACCTGTCAATTAGAGCACCTCACTGGCCCTCTTTAAGAGAAAACCAGATGATTGGATGTTGAATTTAACTGTTACCCTGGGGATCACTCATGTGGCATCGGTTGATAGATTGCCTGCTGACAAATGTCAGATGGCATGATACCAGTGTACCCACATGGCCTACTCTTCTCATCTCTCCATGGACATTAGCCTGGTACACACCTAGGAATACATGTACCTATGGACCCCAGTACTGACAAATGTGTCAGTGTGCATTACTGAGAATAACATTGTCTGTATGTTTGCAAACCTGTAGTTGACAATACTCTGAGGGCCTTCTTACCCACTACACCCCCATTGCCATACTTAGAAATGGCTGCTGCTGTAAATAATGTTAAATGTACTTTGTTACACTCTTCACTCTATGAGCTACATGAAGCTTGCAATGCCAGCAGAACACTGTTCTACAAATGGGTAGGTAGGCATGGGTTACCCTCTGAGTCCTGGCAAGTGTGTGTATGTGTGTGAGTGTGCATATTTGTAGGAGACTGCATTCTGAACCACATTCTCCAAATACAATAAACCTTGCCATGCGTTATAAAGGATAGTGATGTTGCTGACACTAGGAGAGTCATGACAAATCCTCACCCTACTCTCCTTATGGCATGTGCAATAAATGCACATCCCTGTAGTAGCACAGATTAGATAGACAAGGGGCTGTATTGCAGTCCTGGTCAATGTGTGATTGTGGGTATGTCAGAGCATTATCATGGGTTTCAGTGAGTACAATATCCAATGTGGAGTCTGGGTGCTGGCTATACAGTCTATACACCATGGTACCCCCAGTACATGTCCCAAGGTCCACTGTATGAGGACCACTGTCACCATCAACCATACAGGCAACTGATTTCACTATCCAGCCCAATGATGCATGTGCTGTGTGCAAAAATTCTATAACAGAATGGACTCACTGGCAAGGTAGTTAGCACTACTAAACCTAGAGCTGTCAAATGTGTCTATGACTGTATGTGTTTGTCAATGTATATATGACAGTATGTCTTACTATGCATTGTTCATTAACACCCAGTACATTCCCCCATTTCCATATTGTACAAGGCCTGGTGATGTTCTTCACTTAATAGGAAACTCAGGACACACCTCACCCTAAAAGCTTTTTGCTGTGTGCAATTAAAGCCAAACACATTAGTAGCAAAAAGTACCTAAGAAGGGGTTCTACTCTCAGTGTTTCCAAGTAAGTGTTTGTGTATGTGAAGGGATCTACTTCATTTTGCTGAAAATATATGTCCCAGGAGATAATTTGTCTGAAAACTAACTGGCTAAAGGTAACATTTCAAAGCAATCATCTTGTGGAAATACATTCAAACAAAACTAGTAGTAGATGTGTAAATTGCCTCTTCCCCACTGTACTGCTGTACAGCGATACAGGGGTTGGTATATATACATGGGTGTGGTTGTTGTGGCCACAGCCACCTACATTGGGGTTATTGTTGTGGGTATCCCCCACCTAGTGTGCTGTTATACTGTACAGTTTATGTTAACAGGCTAAGTAGTTGTTAATCACACTGTGTGTGGTTCTATGCCAACCCACACCCTCCAAAGTTTGGGGGGGGGCTGTGCCACCCTCACCAGCACACCTATGTTTACCAATTCCAGGATTGCACTACATTTGTGAAGAGGACATATACCCTGCCAGTACCATCATCAATGACATTAAACGGGTGAACTGATTATTTCCTAATGTGATGTTTTGGCAATTTGGTCTGGGTGGATTTCCTGATGTGATGCTTTGGCAATTTGGTCTAGGTGGAATTACATAGGCCAAAATGAGTTCACTGCAAAATGAAGTACATCCATGTGAACAGTATTCTCTGTGTATTGCATCAACACCAAAGCCTCTGGGTATGTGTGTGTTATTCACGGACATTTGGTGTGTGCCACCCGGTACACTTACAATTGTTCACTGTAGAAGAGCTGCTGACATCAGCCACCATGCACTCACCTGTATACACCACTCAGACCTATCAGCAATATGGCACATGCAGTAACTGTTATAAAGACCTGTTACCTGTGTTCAGCTGTACCTGGGATATGACACAGACAATGTGTCACCACAGTGCTACATCTCTTGTATGACAGGACAGCAAACCAACATCCTGTTGACATGCATCGTGGGTGGATAGCTACACACCCTGATGTATAAGCATTAATCATTCCAGCTGAAAACATGTTAAACAGCATCACATTGCTAAACCATAGGACATTCACCCAGTGTATCAGGACCATATCAGCATGTCCCTGCATTGATGGTATGGATGACAGGGATGTGGCACAGGTATCATCATATGCACAGGGTGTGTTGCGGGTTTGCCAAAGGCCTAGGCTGAGCCATTTGGTTGACATCATGTGTGTGGGTTAGGGGGTTCTTTATTAAATGGGCTGTGCAGAGATGGTGTGTGTAGGCATGGAGGTGCCCTAGCTGTGTTGGTGAAGTGTGTGTGTATGTATGCACACGTCTGCCATGGGACTGCCCTGTACAGGGGTTTGTTGGGCAGCTGCAGACCATACATGGCAGGGTGTACAGTTCACTGTCTCTGGCCACGGACATGGGAACTGGGCCTACCAGGGGGTTCACAGGCACTACCAGGCAGAAGCCCAGAAATGGTACTCTCCCCAATGATGACAATTGTCCACTGGATCTGCATCCCTATTGGGACTGGCCAAGACCACTTGCAGGTTGCACGTGGCCTGCTGTGTTGTGGTGTGGGCAGCAGCCCCTGCAGTGCTGGTGCTGGTACTGCCACTACAGGAGTGGCTGTGAGTTGTTGCACATCCATGTGGACCTCCAACTGTTGGTGTTGCTGACCTATGTCCACATGGCTACTGCCCTACTCCCGCCACATGCTGTACCACAGACACCACATGGTTGAGGATTCCCACCATCTCACTCAACCGTCTATCCTGGGCATCTGCAAAATAATGGTGGTCACCTGTAAGATCACGGATGTTGCCAAGTACATCCTCTGACTCTGTCTGGTGTAATGTTCTATATGTGCCTGTGCCTCCATGACAGCCCAAAACATGCGTCTGGTGACACCTGCTGGGGCACCTCTGCCAGGGGCAAGATGGCCAGCAGCCCTCCTACGAGCACCCCTGTACATCTGCCTGAGTGGTAGCTTGTCGGTCATCTGGCAATGAGTGCAGTGTACAGACACACTTGCCATAGTCCCACACTGTCCTGTCCCATGCCACCACCCGCCAACTGTCCCTCATCTATGGCTACTGGTGATGGGGTATGTATGGGCATTGAGACTGTGTGCGGGGATGGGGTGGATAAAAGTGGGATGTCAACTGAAGGCACAGCTTCAGCCCCTGACAACCTGCCTGTGCCTCACCATGCCTATCATCATTGTTAGAGTCTGTATGGACACTAACATCAGTTTGCCTGCAGTAGGGACCCTGACCCCCCTCACCACCTGTGAGGAGCAAACAAAACATTTAATTTAAGACCTGTATGTTATGGTTTACCTCTACACATACTCACAAACACACACACACACACACACACACACACACACACACACACACACACACACACACACACACACACACACACACACACTCTTACAGGTGAGGTGGCACAAAGATGTTACACAGACCTCTCATTACCCAACAGTCAACATGCATGACATATGGCACTCAACAGCATGAACTGCAGCCATACTCAATCCTTGTTACCAACATTATTCATGTCTGTGGGTGCATGAGTTGTATTAGTAGGTGACGCCCCTTCCCCTGGAACACACTGTACCCATGTACACAGTATTGCTGTGCACCTGTACAGCACATTGGCATGTACTGTGCACCATACCTCACGAGTGTACCCACCTTTGCTGAATGTGTATATGTGTGGCAGTTATGATTGCTCTGTTGCTCATAGCCCCTGTGTGCTTGTCTGACCCATACCTGGGATGATATGAGGACTGATGTCAGTAGTTAATGCCTGACCTCTGATTTTCAGATCTCATCATCAGCAGTGCATGTATGAACAATAAAATCAAATTATACTGACAACCTACAAAGCTTAATGTGGATATGAGGAGTCTACACACCCTTTTTGACATGCCAGCCTCTTCCATGATATGCAATGGGTCCACAGTACTGCATATGTTAACATTACACTCACCTGATATGTGACATATGACCTTTGCAATCCAATGCAGTATCAAACAAATGTGTTAGTCATGCAGATGCTGAATGAGATGCATACAATATGTTGATTGCATAAGTGTGCACACCCTTAACACAATGGTTTGTTGCAGCACCTGTAAAGTGAACTACAGCAGTCACTATTCCTGGAAGGGGTATACTAGCATGGCCCATCTTCACTTGCCATTATTTGTTCACTCCACCCTACAAATGTCCCCCAACTCTGCCGGATTGCAAGGTCAGCTTGTTTGCACAGCCCTTGGAGGTCACACAGTGCTTTTACTATTGCTGTGGAGTCAGGGTTATGTATGGCACAATTCATGACCTTGATTGTGTTCAAATACAGCCATTCTTAGTGAGCTTTGGATGTACGCTTCAGTTCACTGTTGTGTTTCAGGATGACACCCCTCCCTATCCTCAGCCTTATTGCAGATGCTGGACAACTACGGGCCACACATGAGTGTTATTTTGCAGTGTTCCAAATTCTGAATGCCATTTCTACTGGCCTAGTTCCTGCTAATGAACAGCAAACCTAAAGGTGTACATTGGCACCAACAAGGCAAAAATGGGGATGGTGGCCCTGAGGTGGACTGAAGTGTTGCTTGTTTACCACATGTATCTTTATGAATACTGTCTGTAGGTTTCAGCCTTGGTCTCATTACACCATTACACATTGCAACACATGCCTTTGGAAGACTTGATGTTATGCATATGCTATCTGTAGAGAGCCCTGGATGATGTTTCCTGTGGAACAACTCTTCCATCTGATTACCTTAACCCATAGACCACACTTATGCAGATTCCAGGTGATTGTCGACACAGGTACTATACAGTCAGTACTTGGCAGACATTTCTGCAAGTCCCTCATTGTTACTGCATATTTCTGGGCAGCCTACATGACCAGTTTGCAATATGTGTTGTCATCTGTTTTGGATGGGCATCTGTTTATTTTCTACAGTAGTGTTGACCCATACATCATACACACACATACATGATTGTCTGCACTGTTTGCCAGGGTATATGCAATTGTGAGGTAAGGCTACTTTTCCCACTCCTGAGTGCTACTTTTTGGATATGGGATCCATTTCATGGTTTGTAAGATGTGTGCACACCACAGCTGCCTTTGTTGCAAGTCAGTGGGAAAATGTCCTGCACATACTTCTTGGACAGCATGCCATTACTTGGTGTGACATTGAGGCCCTGTACTTGATGGAAAGTGTGTACTCAAGAAGAGTGAATGCTGTCAGTACCTCACAAGCTGCTTCCACAACATGTTATTTGGAGTGTGTGCACACATATGCTTCCAGTGTTTGTTAAGATATGTATTCCCCATACTTGTTGTCCTAACATAGGATTCCATATTACACATTCATTGCTCATGTTAGGATCACATTACTGGGTATAAAAGTTGTGGAATGTGGTATTCTGATTTGCCGTTGTTTAGATCAGGAACAGTTGCCATTGTAATAGTGGTGTATACACTGTTGTAGCCACTGTATAAGGATAATGTTTCAGACATGTCCCTACTGTAGGTCATTTGTCCCACCATTATGTTCATTTCTGTCCACACATCTTGCACTGAGAGGTTGTTAGGTATACTGCAGGACTCTTACATACCCTTCTGATATGCCACTATGGTGACCACTGTGATGCAGTGCAGTTAACAGCAACAGTAAGTGAACATGTACAGCGTGCATTATGGGTAGATGTGTTAAATGTATGCATGACTAACAGCATGGCCATAACATGGCTGGTGTATTGACAAACCTGAACAAAAAACTCCATACTCACCAGCTACAGACTGCTGCCCCAGAAGTATATCAGAGGGACTTACATAGTTGTGTGAGAGATGGGATGTCAGTAGCCACACCTGTGGCATTGGTACAGGGTAGGAGCAGCATTTCAGCACATCAAAAGTACAAACCCACAAAACTAGAGATTATGTGCATATTTTCATTACTATACTGCAGCAACAGACTATCTTATTTAACATATGCATGTAGATACTTTACAGATGAAAATGGATAACCAACAGTGGTCTACTAATGTGTCCTGGGGCCTTACTTGCATGGACCTTGTCCATTGTGTGGGTGGCCCCCACCTCCACAATGCTGTCTTCAGCTTGCTGGCTTGGCTGGTGGGTAAGTGACCCAAGGCAGGAGATGAGCTCCTCAGCATGTGTCAGTGGGGGTTGGATGGCATGATGCCCAAATGTGGCTAACTGGTCCCTCCTAACTGTAGTGGCAAACTGACAGGTGTGGCAGATTAGATCTGTGCAGCGTTGTCGCACCTGCTCATAATTGCAGTTGTGCAGGCTGACATCATTTACCCTGTGGGTGAGCTCTTTCCACAGGGCGGTTCTCTCCTGCAGATCCTGGGCACTGCACCCAAAGAGAATGGCATGATGGACTATGAGGAACTGGATTATTGCATTATTTTCCAGGGATGTGCAGGCAGGCATTCCCGGGACATTGTACCTGGAAGACATAAACAGGAAAAAAGGTCAGAGGACCTTATACAGTTGTCTATGTGCACATCAACAGTGGATATTACTTGCAAATAATCCAGACTATTCCATAAGACTGTAAGCTATCATGGCTTATACATCTTGCATTACACTCCTGGCCCTGACCTGTCCAGTTCCCCCAGTGTTGGACACTTATTGGCCTAATCCATTACACACCGTTCATTTCTGTGTAGAAGGATGACAGTGGCCATCTTCCATGTGGATGGTGTGTAGATGGTGGAATGAGTGTGTTTGACTGTAGTATGTGATAGGTCTGTGAGCATATGCCTGTGTTAATGTAGGAGGGAATCTGTGATGTTCTCATGCCCCATGGAGACTTGCTGTTGTTGCCATCACTTGGCATTATGTCCATGCTCACCATTGATGCAGGCAGGAGTGTGTGTGATTTGCATATCCACCTGTACTACTGCTGTGGACAGGATGCCACTGTTCCCACCTATCCTGTCTGATGCAGGTTGCCTGTATCCATGGCATGTGTGTATGAGGTCTGCTTTACCCCCAGTACAGGTTGACTTGTGTTACTGGCTCTACGACTGCGTACATATGTGTAGACATGGTTGCAACTGGCCTTGGTGATTTGCATATGTCTGATTTCTAGTCATAGTCAGCATTACAGGAGGTCACCTGTGAACCTACATGCTTGCTCAGATAGAGGTGCACTTGCTTCCAAGTTGTGGTCTGCACCTATGTGTCCCTGTACAGCCATAATAGCAACCTATTATTTGCTTTGTGTCTTGGTGGTGTCCACCAAGGGGGATTATTCTATTGTTGGTGGAGGATGGGTATACAGGTAAGGTACTGCTGATTCCATATAGCTACAGTGGGTATGAAGTGTACACACCCCTTTTACCATGCATGGTACTTGTGCAATTGGAACATAATCCCCAAAAAAAGCACGTTAACACAATCCCCACCTGTGATGTGTCCTATAGCCTGCTCAGTTCAACAGGGAACATAACAACCTGCCCTGTGGAAACATATAGGTTCATAGGTTCATAGGTATGTACTAGGCTAATGGCTCTGGAGCCTTTACAAGCCTAGCCCATGGGATTATCCTGGTATCATGCCACCCATCCTTAGTTCCCAGTGCCTCTGTAGAGTAAAGCCACTGGAGGGATCCCTATGATGAATTTTCTATTTCCCATCCACTCATCAAGATTTCTGTTGAAGAGGGCCAGTGAAGAGCTCTGCTTGACATGTATGGGAAGTCTATTCCATAGCATGGGCAGTCTCTGGGTTATGAACCTGTCCTTCCAGCATTTGGGAAGTAATATCCAGTACAGTAAGCCAGTTGAATGTGTGTGCACACCCTTACACTGGTATGTTGTGAAAACACTTGCTGAGATGATTACAGCATCCATTTGTCTTGGTTTGTACTCTAACATCATATCACATCTTCACTTGGCAGCTTTGTTTCTTTTTTAATAGAATTGTACAGGTTATGGGTCACATTTGAGGTAAGAAACATTTTGACATGACTTCCTGTGGTCTCATTGGCATACAGCACACAGACCTGGCATTCCAACACTGGTGTGTCCACTTTGATATTCAGTGTACATGGGAGTTGATATAGCTGTTAGTGGTAGGTATGGACAGTGGGTCATAACACAGGTGTACACTTCTCTGATTACTACGTGATAAGCATGCCCACTGTAGTACCCATATCTGTGTCATGGCAATGCAACAATCTGCAGCAGTACACATTTTATTTTGTTGTACGCAGTGACACATGTGACATTGCACACATGTGCAACATGCACATTCTATTTTCCGGACTGCTTGTGACCCATGTTATTACTTTTGTGCCTTTCAGCTGAACATACACATACATACACATGCTCAGGGGATACCTTGTACACATTTCTGTTCTATGTCATTATGGCGCACTGTATTTACAGTCTTGAAGCTCAATCATATGTCTCAACCTGTTATACCAGGACTTCTGGTCATTGGTCCACTTCACTGGGTGATGAAACAGGGAAGTCAATTCTGATATATTGATACACCTGCCATAATACAAGTATATGTGCAAGTGACTACAGATATCTGTCACAAATGTGAACTTTGTCCAGAACACTGTACAGTTGAATGTTATTAATTCAATATATCACATGCAGTTTAACACACACATCTACAACAGCACAATACAGACATATAGAATACTCATATTCACAGGTAACATATGGATATGGGCAACATCCCATTAACTGGCCTAGCAGTGGCACAGACATGACTGTTTCATAGACACTCTAGTGGTTGCCATATGTGAGCTTTCCTTTTCCAGGGTGTGTCAGGCTCCTCAGCTGTGACCCAACCTATCCACCTCTTAGAGCATCACATGTGTGCAAAGCCTAACATTGGGGGGGATATATAGGGACAGATCGTAGATATGCCTGTTACAAACCTATGAAGTTTTGTGCATGATACATTTTGCATTACCATGACTGTTCTGAAGGTGGTGGGGTTGGAAACTCATGTGTCTGTCATGACTTCATTACTTCCACCTTCACCTATTTGCCAGACTAGTATAGATGTTTGGAGGAACAGAACAAACACTATAATGGCTAAATCTTGACATATCTGCACTGCAGACAGAGCCAGATGCTATGTCCATAACATTTGTTCAGCAGGACATCATTACAACAAATATTGATGGCACGAATACATCTTTCATAATCATCTAGCCCATTTTTACAGACCAATTACTACATTCAGTTACATATTTACATGTTTTACATACCTGGGTTATCTTCAGGTTCCTTCCGTGTACAGGATGTCGTCTTGTTTCTTTTTTTTTTTTTTTTTTTGGTGTGTGTATGCGTGTGTCTCAACGCTCTCTCCACTAAAGGGATCAAGCTTGTTTGATTAGGTTGAAGCATGGCTTTTGTAGGTGATGCTCATGTTCAGGTGATGGCTTCTGCACTAATTGCTGTTCCACACTTGCTAATTGCATGCAGGCAGCTGTGCAGGTCTTCCAATAGCCAATGTCATAGCAACCCACTACTATAAATAACTATATCATGTGGGCGTTGTCCCTTTACCTTTCCTGTATGGAAGACATCCTCCCTGTGTGTGGGCAGCGGTGTTACAGATAGACAGCTATACCTCTTACAACAGGACTTGTGGACACAGGCCAACTGCATATTTGTATAAGGTTCCAGACCTAGGGACAGTTTGTGAATATTGATGTTCTATGCAATGAATACTGCTAACTTTACAGGGTTTGTGTGTACATGCTAGTTTTGCATGGAATGCAGTCTGTCTGCATAGCTCTCAACTGTGAGCCTATTCACATGATGGCCAGAGGATTGGCTGTTATGTTTTGTCTTTTCCCCACACAGGTCTTGTCCCTGACATATCAGTGGCATTCTCTCTGTTGATTGCTATCAGTACATGGCAAATCCATTTGTGTTTCTGACTTCATATTCCTGAGTAAGGGTATGTTGTAACCAATCCTGTAACAACAGCAACTTTTACAGTGTATAACAGCAATATTTCAAATATGGCCCTGTGTTTCAGCCTCTGCTCCTAGGCTGTTACAACATGTGAGAGATATCAGTAATAAGAAACATTAAGGTATATGGCTGTACATTTTCATGTGTTTCACCAGGGGAACAGTGGTGGGCTAGAGCTTACTGTCTTGCACACAGTTCTGTTTGCCAGTGTGATAGTGACATTTTAAGTTAAGCATTGTTATGTAATGGATACATTTATATTGTGATAATTGATACTTTCCTCCTAAGGGGTTTAGTACAGAGTGTACTTTGAGGCTGTTGAACTACATCTGCAATTAAGTGTTGATTGATTCTTATCTTCAAGGCAAGTGTGTATTTTACTGTTGTACTACTTGAAGGCTTTAGCCTAGACAGTAAAGTATGTTATGTTTTGTAGATTACTGTATCATATGTTTTCTTTGAGAGTTGCATTAATCAGTTATTATGTATTTCAAACACCTAAATGCTATAAGGAATGGCATAAACAACTGCAATAGTACACAAATAGACATTTATATGTATGCAAACTGTGTATGGTGTCATATCCTTTGCATTGTGTGTAGGTATATGTTTCATGGAATAATTCTCATTTGTAGAAAATAATCAGACACTAGCCATTTGAAAAGGTGGCAACTGTAGGAAAAATGGCTGTTTGATATGCTATGCACCCTCTCTCTCGCTCTATATATATATATATATATATATATATATATATATATATATATATATATATATATACTCTCTTTATATATATCTAGAAGTATTTATATATTTATATATGTATGTGTGTGTGTGTATATTTATATACCATAAAAAAATCAGGAACAATAATAAATTCAACGCCTCCATTTTTCAAACTGAACTTAAAGCCCACAACTGGACAATACTCAAGTCTCTTCCTCTTGAAGAGGCAGTTATCTACTTCAACACCACCTTCCTCAAGATTCTAGATTCCCATGCTCCAATACGGTCCATTAGAACTAAAACCAAAACCACACCATGGCTCTCTAAGGAAACAAAATCCAAAATCCTATCTAGAAACAAGATGTGGGTCACATGGCGTACTTCTAAAGACCCACACTCCCACCAAACCTTCCGGCAACTTAGAAATGAAACTAAAAGAATGATCTTAAATGATAAAAAAAACTTCTTCCTCCACCTCCAACACAAACACCTTAATAATCCACAAAAAATTCTGGGCAGGCTTAAACAAGCTCCTGCACCCAGGCCAGGCAACCACCCCCACTCCAACAACTTGCAAACAACAGTGCCCTGTAAACATTGCTAACACATTCAATAGTTTCTTCGCAGAATCTATATAATCCCTGGCCACACAATTCAAACAAACAACCAGCCCACTCCACTACCCATGCCAGCAGAATACTACAACTACATCAGATCATCTATTTACCTTCGATCCAGTACCCATATCCTCTATAACATCTCTTCTTAAAAAACTAAAACCCACTAAGCTAGTAGCTGACCTTCTCCCAGCTGAGTTTCTGCAAAAAGCAGCTGAGGCCATTTCCTATCCCGTCTCCATAATCATAAACTGTACCTTGTCAGAAGCCTTCATCCCCTCCATATGGAAAATGTCCCACATTATTCCTCTCCATAAAGGTGGTAGCTCACTAGAGCTAAGCAACTACAGACCTATAGCTATACTCTCACCCCTGGCCAAAATTATGGAAAAGTGTGTCCACAGACAACTGATGGAACACCTCACCAAAAATAAAATTCTAGCCAACTCTCAACATGGCTTCAGGCCAAATTACAGTACCACATCAGCCCTACTATCCTTTTCTAA